>NW_004086405.1:0-3211 GCF_000220395.1 Ichthyophthirius multifiliis
TTATAAATAAAATATAAAAATTATTTATATTATAAATTACTCCCTATTTAAAATTAAAAGATAGATAAATCTAAACTAAAAATGCTATTTTATTAATATATTACTTCCTACATATTAATATAAAAATAAAGATATTAAAATTAAAAATGCTATTTTAATTAATTAATATTACAAACTTTTTTTATTAAGAATTAAATTCAATTTAATATATTACTAACTTTAATAAAAAAAAAAATTAAAATAAATTTTTATTTTATTTAATTTATTACAATCTTTTATCATTATAAAATAGATAAATTTAAACAAAAAATTCTTTTTTTTTGATATTACTTACTATTTTTTATTTCAAAGTTAATAAATTTTAAAAATAAATGTAATTTAATTTAATTTGATATATTACTTTCTATTTTTAATTTGAAAATAAATATATTAAAACATATAAAGGTATTTTATTTAATATTACAAGCTATAATAATTAGAAATAATAAGAAGTTGAACTAAAAATAATATTACTTTCTGTATTTATTTAAAATTTTATTATTTTAAATTTAATATATATTTTAAATTAATAATACCCACTTTTTTTTTAAAAAAAAATATATATTTAAATCATAAAACTATATTTTATTTATATTACTATCTTTTTTAATAAAAATTGGCACATTTTTATAATAAAAATTTTATTTTATTTAATAATACATTCTATAATATTTAAAAAGTTATATATTTAAACTAAAAATGCTTTTTTATATATAATTACATTCTAATTTATTTATAAAGATAATATATAAACTAAAAATATTATTTTAATTAATATTACTAACTATTTTTAATAAATAATTAATAAATTTTAACTATAATGCTATTTTTTAATAATTCAACCTATTTTTAATATAAATATATAAAGTGAAAATAAAATGATAATGTAAATAATTTTACATCCTTTTGTAAGTAAAAAATTTAACTAAAAATGCTATTTATGTAATTTTACCTTCTTAATAAATAATAGTTTTAAATAAAAATATATGGTATTTATTAATAATACTTCCTATTGTTTTTTTAAATGTTTAGAAATTTTAACTAGAATTGATATTTTATTTAATATACCTATTTTAAATAAAAATTATATATTTTTTTTAAAAAAATATTATATTTACTAACTATTTTTAACAAAAAATGAAAGTTTTAACTAAAAATGCATTTTTTTATTTATATAATATTACATCCTATTGTATAGATAAATTAAAACTTAGATTTTTATTTTATATAAAATTACTATCTATTTAAAAAAAATTGATAAATTAAAAATGCAGTTTAATTCTAAGTGACCTACTTTTAATGAATATATTTATTAATTTAAAGTTTAATGCTATTTTATTTATTATTACAAACTATTTATATAAATAAAAAGCAAAATAATGTTAAAATATAAATCATATTTTATTTGATATTACTTTCTATTTTTAATTAAAATTAATAAATTTAAAGTAAAAATGTTATTTTTACCCCCCTATTTATAATTAAAGATATATATAAACTAAAATTTACAATATTTAATATTACAAACTATTTTTTATATAAAATTTATAATTAATTTAAACTAAAAATTCTATTTTATTTCTTATTACTGGCTATATTAAAAAAGAAAAAATTGATAAATTATAAACTTCAAATGTTATTTAATTAATATTACAACCTGTTTTATAAAAATTATAAATTTATATTCAAATGTTATTGAGAATAATATTACTGTCTATTATAATTAAAAGGCAATTTGTTTAATATTACCATCTTTTTATTAATTAAATATAGATAAATAGATAGATTTATAAAAAAATTATATTTATTCTAATATTACTGCCTATTTTAATATTATGTTTATAAAGTTTAATTAATAATTATATTTTTTTTATATTACAATCTTTTTTATTAAAATATTTGGTAAATTTATACTTAAACGCATTTCATTTAAATATTACAGTCTGTTTTCAATATAAAATTTAAAATATACTATGTTATTTAAATATAACTCCCTATTTTAAATAAAAAACTTATAATTTAAACTAAAATTATTTTTATAATATATTACGGGCTAATTATAATAAATATTTTGTTTATTTAAATAAATAACTATTTTTTTCAATATTAAAATCTATATTTAATAAATTTTAATTAAAAAGAAAAAAGAATAAAATAAATTTTTACGCCCTATTTTTAATAAAAAATTTATAAATTTTATCTAAAAGTTAATATATTAAAATTACTCCCTATTTTAAATAAATAAATTTATTTTTTAATATAAAAGTTATTTATATTTAAATACTTGCTTCATTTTCAAAAATATTTTATAGTTAAATATATTATTATTAATATAATTTTTAACTTTCTATTTTTATTGTATTTTTTGACATTTTTTATTTTAATACGCACTTTTTATTTTATTATAATATTTATTTTAAATGAAAATTATTTTTACATTATAAATCTTGATTATAATTAAGTTAAATTATTTTAAATTTTAATACTCTCTATTTAAAATTTATTATAATTTATTTATTATTTTTACCTATTCAAAAAGAAGATAATTTTTTTTATAATAATAATTTTAGATATTAATATTACACACTATTATTTCATTTTAATTTTAAAAAATAATTTTAAAATTTACAAACTATTTATTTTTAATATATTAAATTTTCAGATGAAATATTTATTTTTTTATTCATACTAACTATAAAAAATAATATTATTTTTCTTGAAACTTAATTTTTTTACGCACTATTTTTAAAATAAATTATATTTTTTATTATTTTTTATTTACAATCTAATTATTTTATAAATTTATTTTTTTTGTAAAATTATTTAATAAAAAAAATATTATAAAAATATTAACATTATGTTAAATTATAATAAATTTAAATTTTATATATTAATAATAATAATTATATATATTTTATGAAAATGTGTAAAATAAATATCATGTATTAATTTTAATGTAATATCAAACAATAATATTTGAAGTATAAATATAATTTAAGTAAAAATAATATTAAAAAAATATTTAATTAATTTTCTATAAGTTATATATATATATAAAATATTAGTAAAAATAGGTGTAGATACATATTATATTTAAGTTAAGAAAATGAGGAAAATTATTAAAAAATTTATAAATTAAATGATAAAAACATATAATTTAAGGACATACAAA
>NW_004086404.1:0-30078 GCF_000220395.1 Ichthyophthirius multifiliis
ATATTACTTATTTCAAATGATTATATTTTCTTTTTTTAATACTGAATATTTAAAAGTTTTTTTAACTGTTTAAAGTATATTCGACCTTATTTTAATTTTAGATACGAGAGGTTTTATATCATACAAAAAAAACCGTATTGAATGATATATCCCTAATTTATTTATATTTTATTAAATTTAATATAAATCATGAATTTATACATTTGATTATAATAAAAAATTATTTAACAAAAAAAATATAATTAAACAATAATAAAAAATAATTATAAAGCAAAAAAAAATTAATCAGAAATACAAATTATTGATTTTGTTAATATCCCTCTAGAATTTATAGAAATAAATTTTATTTATTAATAGTTATTATTTTAAAAAAAAGGAACATAAACATAATATATACAATCTAATTTGAATTTAAAATAACTGAATACTTTATATTTAAATAAAAATAGCATACATGAATTGAATCTTAATAAATATACACTATAATATATAGTATATACGGTTTTATTATATTATACTTTAATCTAATAAATATACTCTATAATATAAAGTATTATTATTTGTTATAATTAACTTTAATTAATAGATTTTTTATAAATTATTATTTTATTGATAGAACTTAGATATTTAAGCTTCTATATATATTATAATAAATAACATCATTATTTATATTATAATAAAAATATTTTATATTTTATTCTTATAAGACATTTTTTTTACTTAAATTTTTCTTTCGTTATTTAATCAAATATAGGATATTAATTTTTAACTATTAGATTTATCCTTCTTAGAATGTTTTTAAAAAACTTAAAATTAAACTAAATTTAAAAGATTTATTATTGTTATACATTCCCATATGGAATTTATTATTTTTATTAAAACATTAAATAATTTATTTATTATATAATTAACCGAATAATTTTCATTTTATATTATTTATTAATTATAATATATTAAAATAGTACTTATAAATTGTATTTTTTTAGTTTCATTATTATTAAAAAATGGTTAAAAGTTGTTTTATATTATAGCATATTTATTTTAATAAATTAGAATGAAAAATTAAAATTAAGTAATATTTTCAAATTAATAAATACATTATATAATTAATAATAATTTTAATTTAATTAATTTAAATTTTTTTAAAATAAAAATGTGTAATAAAATTTTTAATATGCTCAATTAGTTAGATTTTCAGAAAAGAGGAAACTTAGGAATACTAGGTGGATTTTTATTACATTCAATATATGGTTCATTATATACATGGATAAACATAAATAAATAATTAACTAATTAATATTCACAATAAGAAAAACCATAAACATAATTGATATTTACCATAATATAATTATTTTTATGTATTGGAATAATTATAGGTCCATATTTAAGCGAAAGATATGGACATAGGCGAACATTATTAATAACTATATTAATTATGAGTATTTCAACATTTATAAGTGGCATAAATATTAAAAACATTTTTTTTTTGGAATTTTTTATGGGACTTTTCATGGACTTTGTGTAGGCTTAATTTATGTAATTCCTTTGGAGAATATTTAAAAATATTTTCCAGAAAATAAGGCTAAATGCTTTTCAAAAATAGTTTCTGGATTTATTTTTGGTTTTTTTTTTTTTAATTTTATTTTATCGAAAATTATTTACTTTGGATTCGATTTACAATAAGTTGTTTATTCTTTGGGTTTTTTATAATTATTAATAGGTATTTTGGCTAGCTTTTTAATTATTTCTCCCTCTTAAAAAGACTTTTTGGAAATTTAAGCTAATATTATTGGAATGAAATCCTTATAAACTTGTACTAAAGCTATTTAGTCTCCAGTTTAAGGTGAAAATGGTAAATAAATGACTATATTCCATCATGAATTCGGATTTTAAAGTGCTAAATAATAATATATATAAGAGAAAAAAATAGAAATGTTATTTTAAGAAAATGAATGTAAAAATATATAGTAAGCCTTAAAAAAAAAAGTACTTTATTAACTTTTTTTTTTGAGTTTATTGGGAAGCATTTTTGGTATTACTATTTTAGGAGGAGATTTTAAAGAAAAAGAAAGTTTTTTTGGAATTAATATATTTTTTTAAAATGAGATTTTTTTATTTTTGGAAGGACTTTTCGGTATTTTCGGAGGATATTTTTGGGGTTTTCTGATTGAAAAATATTCTTTTAATAAAGTTTTAAGCATTAATTTTTCATTATAAGTTTTAATTATTTTTTTTATTGAGTTTTTGAATTTTAACCTTGTTTTGGATATATTATGGCGATTTCTAGCACTTTTTTGTTTTTTGGGTTGGTTTTGCTTTTTACCTTTTTAATGTTGGGAGGTTTTTGGAAAAGAAAAGAGTCAGTTTATTTTTGGATTTGTATTTTTCTCAATGTTTTTCTCTGAAGTATTAGGATTGCTTTTAAGAAATTTTTTAGATTTGAAAAATATTATGTTAATTATTTTTGGGTTTCTTTGTTTTGGATTGGTTTTAATTAATTTATTGTAATGGAATGTTAACTGGAAGGAGGATAAAAAAGAAATCTTTAATAATAATAATTAAAAGGATGAATATTTGGAAATGGCTAATGAAATTTGAATTTTTTTGTTTTTATTATATATATTTTTGCTTATTTAAAATATTAAATTATTTTTGTTAATTTAATTCTATTTTTATTTATATAAAAAAAAACAAAAAAAAGTTATAAAAAAAAAAAGTATATTATTTTTTTTTTTTATAAATTTTAAATTTTTTCATAAAAAAATGAATTAAATAAATACATACACTCAATCTCCCCAAAGTGCTTAATAAAATTCTTTATATTCTCGAAAAAACGAAAACTTGAATAATTATCTAGCATAATCGTATGATCTTAGAATGAACTCTATTCATTCTTAATCATAAAAAAGTTAATAATTATAAGAAAAAGATGAATAATATTAAGATTAATTAAAAAATGTGTAGTTATTATCAGAAGAGCTTTCCAAAATATTAAATCCTTAAGAATTATTAGAACTTGCAGATTGCTTGAAATAGCATTAATCAATACATAGAAGTAGTAGAAGAAAAACACGAAAAGAACCAAAAAACCCTAATTAAAACTATAACGAATTTTTGAGAAAAGCAAGGATAAAAAAAGATGAAAATGATGAAAAGAAAGCAAATAAAGTTCAATTAAGATTATATTAGTACAATTAAGTGCGCTTATAAAAATAGATTTTATTAAAAAAAATGATAATGGAAAGTTTAAAAGATCAATAAAATGAAAGGAAACTATCATAAAAATCAGCAAAAATACTAGCAAATAAATTAGAAAATGAACTCAATTAAGCAATTTAAGAAATAAATAATTAAAATATTAATTTTTAATAATTAGGAAGAATCTTTTTTTAAATTAAAGTTTTTTAATAAATTTAGTTTGATGAAAATTATAATATTATAAATACTTAACCTACTAAAGAAATGGAAGCAAAAAGAAAATACACAGAAATGTAAAATATTCTTAATATAAATATTATTAATAAAAATATTTAAATAAAAAAAGGTGTTTCCATGAATTATTTTGGAAAATATGTACCTAAAATGCAAATCAATAAGAAATAAGTTCTGAATTAGTATATTGTATATTAAGGATTTTATTAGATCCTTTAAGACCTTAAATAAACGAAACAATACATTTAATAAAAGAATATTTAATTAAATATATTTAAAATTAAAAAAAAGTAGAAGAAGATGATGATAGTATAAAGAAATTAATTGAAATATGGGAAGAATTAAAAAAAGAATCATTTTATTATTAAAAAATAGGTTTTTTAAAAAATAAAGTCTTTGAAAATTTTATTACTGAAAGACAAAAAGAATTTACTTTCAACCCAAAAATTGAAAAAACCTCTGAATTATTAGAACTTCATAATACGGCCAATTTTTTGTCCAAAAATCCGATTTAAGGAATCAATTCAGAACATTATTAATAAAAACAAAAGGAGTTAGAATATGAGTTTGGGATGAATTCAGATGAAAATTAACTTTTTTTAATGCATTAAAGTTCATAATAACATAATTTCGAAAGATATAAACTCTTATATAAAAAGAAAGAACTCTTGGAAGAAAAACTGGAGGCTTAAAGATAAGAAAAAGAAGAAATTTTAAATTAAGAATGCACTTTTAAACCAGATTTAACAATAAATTAATAAATAAACGATTTTGTAAGAAAAAGAAACAATGATTAAAACATATTTGAAAGATTATATAATCTATAAGTGAAACAAAAAGATTTATAAATGCAAGAATAGTTAATAAATAATCTAAAAAATTAAGAAGAACTCTAACAATGTACTTTTAAGCCAAACGTAAATATGGCTAGAAGTAAGATTTTATACGAAGAATAGGAAGTCAGTCTGGAAAAGATTCCTGGATTTTAAAAGTGCATCAAAAGAATGAAAAGCGGGTATTAAAAAAGTTAAGATTTAAAATAGAAATTGGAGTATATAAGTAGTGGTGAAAATTTGTAAAAAATTTAGAAATAAAAAGAAAATCCACCTTTTTTCTTAAAAAGAGAAGAAATTAAACAATTAGAAAAAATAAATAATAATAACAACGTTTGGAGTATTTAAATTAATTTAGGTAAAGGAAAAATTGTTAATCTTAATATTAATTAAAATGATGATCCAGCAGTAAAAGCAAGAAATTTTTGTAAGGTTTATTAGTTAAATAATGAATTATGTGATTAATTAGAAAATTAAATCAGATTGTAGATATAATAACATTTAAAAAATAAAGATTTTTAATAATGAAAAAAAAAAAAAACTATTATATATGAAAAATAAATATTATTTTTTACAAAATTTTTTTTTAAGTTATTTTTTGTCATCAAAAATTTTCTATTTATTTTATACATATTTGTTGTAATTTAATCTTATCTTTTTTTTTAAAAAAAAGAAAATTTATAAAAATTAGTAAATGAACTTTTTCTTTAAAGCAATAAAAAATAACTAAAAAGAAAAAAAAATTAATAAATCAAAAGTTTTATTTTTTATTTTATTTTAATTATAATCTATAAAATTAAAAATTTAAATTCCAATCATATATAATACAAAATGAAACAAATTATCATTATTAATTTAATTCGTTTAAAAGTTTTAATTTTTCATTAAAAAGCAGATCTTACCATAAATATATTTATAATATCAAATTAAAATTAATTTATTTTCAAATTTAGATTGTTAACTTTTTTGTAAATATTTCTATTTCTTAATATTTTAATTATATAGTTAATTTTTTAGTCATATTGAATTTTATAATATATATATAATATAGTAAATATTCTTATTAAATTTTGTTTATATTCTACAATTTTTATTTTATATATTTTTTATATAAAATTATGGAAAAGTATATTAAATATATAATTATATAAATTATATTTTTCAATTAGAAAATAACTTCAACAAAGAGTTTAGGATTAAATATTAAAAGGAAAATAGTAAAATAACTTGAAATCTTAGATAAATTAGGATAATAGAAAATATAGAAAGATCATATGTATAATAGTAAAAATATATAAAGAACTATTAATTAAAAATATAAAATTTATATTAAATTTAACAGATTAAATTGTAAAAAAAATTAAATTTTTATTATCTTTAAAACAAAAACTTGTAAATATTATTTATTATTTTTATATAATAATATATTTATAAAGTATTATAAATATAATTTATATATTTATATTTATATTTATATTCATATATTTTTTTTTTTTTATATCTATCAATATAGTTAATATTACTATTTTTTAATAAATAAACAATTAATTAATAATAATAAAAACAAAAATAAATATTATTTAATAATTAAAATATAAATAATTGATGAAAAAATACAAAAAATATAATAAACAATTTGGTATTCGCTTATGAATTCCTTCATACTATACCCTTTTTGTTAAAAATGCTTCTTAGAATTCGCATTATACTGGTTTAAAGCTTATTTTTGTTAACTAATATTCGTGTCAAGAAGTTTATATTTTAATAAAAAGGTAAAATAAAAATTATATACTTTATATAATATATAAAAAAAAAATAATAAAAAAAAAATTAAAAATATATAAATAATCATTAATCTTTTTATAATATTTCAAAACTTTATTTATATTTAATTTTATTTTTATATAAAATAAATAAATTTAATTCCATATATTTAAAAATTATTTTACATATTTAAATATATTTTAATAATGTTTATACTATATGAACATTTTTTTTTTTTAATTTAATTAATATAAATATCTCTTTTATTATTATATCGATTTATCCAAAAAAAAAATTACTTTAGCCTAAATACATCTTATTTAAATTAAAATATTTTTATGAAACAACTTTTTTCTTAAAAAAAAATATATTTTTATTTTAATTGAATAAAAAAAATTACTAATCAAAAAAGTCTTTAATGTCAAATTAAGAATATATGTATTTCAAAAAGACATATTTCTCGTCCCCAGCCGCAAAAGTATTAACATATATTCCAAAAAAAAAGCACATATAAACATCTGGTGAACGTATGTACAAGCAAACTCTTAAAAAACATTTAGAACTTTAATAAAAAGGCGATTTAAACAATTGGGATTATTGCAATCCAACAAATCAATAAGACGATTTGCCATAGCCTTATAAGTAAAAATTTTTAAAAATATATAAAAATAAAAAATATATAAATAAAGATTTGTAAATAAAGTTTTAAATGAATTAATATTATAAAAAGTATACACAAAAGTATTTGAAATTGAAAAATATAAATTCGATCCAAATTATGAGGGAAATCTTCCTGAAATACCTCCTTAAGGTCAATTCGAATTAACAGGAATAAGTGCATTTTCATCATAAATAAAAAATACAAACAATACATTATTAGCTGGAGATAAATCAGGAACTGTATATCTTTTAGATTTATCAAAAAAAACATAAATTTGCAAAAAGGAAATCTCTTCAGGTAAAAGAATTATTAATATTTCTTCGAATACAATTCTTTATGGAGATGTGCCTTTAACCACTTTTGCAGTTATTCTAAGAAATGAACCTAATATATAAATTTATAGATATTAGGGAAAGGAATATAAGTTTTATCATTAATTTAATATTAAACTTTAAAGTCCTAAATTACCTTTTAAATGTGAAATAAGCTTAAATTGTGATCTTATTTCGGTATGTTTGTATAATGGAGATATTCTTATTTATGAAATTCCTGAACCACCCCGGATTCCTAAAATAGATTAAGTAAACGAAGAAAATTAAGGCTAAAATTCAATGTTGAAAAGCCCAAAATAATCTATTTATTCAACTTCTCATATAAAAACACCAACAGAAAGCTTATTTGATTCAAAAGTAATTGATTTGGAGAATGTCTTTTATAAAATTGAATTTAGTGGATAATTAAAAGAAAATAAATTTGAAGAAATAATTCAATAATTAAAGAACAAATAAACATTATAATAAGAAATTTATTAATAATAATAACAGCAAGAAAATCTTAATAAATAAAAAAAGGCAGGAAAAAAAGAAAGTGAAGATCCTGCAAAAGAAAACCTTTAAAAAATTTAAAATCCGCTTTAGGAAGTTGAAATGAATCAACCTCTAGAAATTCCTCCTTATTAAAATAATAGCCTAAATATGGATATTTCATAAGATATTCCTTTGCCTAAATATTTACCTTATATTAAGTTTTTATAATAAAACGTTAGTATTCCTCATGAAAAAAAGACTTTTAAAAATTGCAAAGTTGCTCCTTTAATTACTGATATTTTAGTCTGTTGGAAAGGGTAGAAAAATTTCTAAATTCACAATTTAAGACCTGCTAAAAAAGAATATTTACCCTTAATTATTTAATCAAAACTAATTAATAATAATATAGAAAATGCAAATTTAAATAAATTAAATGCACTCAGACCAAAATTAGCAAAAGAAAGTGTCCTTTTATATTAAATTGAATGTGTTTAAGTAAATGAAAATGCTTCTTTTTGTGCTTTTGGTTTAATTGACGGGACTATAATTATTTGGGATTTACAAATGAATGCTGAATTTTGTTATTTAGATAAGCATCCTTAAGCTATTAAATGCTTAGAGTTTCTTGAAAATTGGAAACTAATTTCTGGTTCAAAAGACGGATCAGTACATATATATGATTTATAAAAATAAAAAATGGAAATGAAAAGGACAAATGTTTTTAGGGAAAAATAATAATATGAAATTGTTAATATTTCTGTTTCTAATTCCGGAATTGCTTTTGTTTTAGATTCTTTGGGAAATTTTAGACTTTATAACGTATGGCTTAGCTAAAAAATTGCTAGGCTTTAGCCTTTTTCTTTACTTGATTAATAATAGAAAAGCTGGTGTTTATTTCCAGTCGTTTTTTTAAATACTTAAAGAGGTATTTTTTTATTTTTAATTTATTTTTTATTAAAAAAAAAAAGACTAAATGTGTATTGTAACTGATATTTTTCCTTCTTTAAATTAACAAGACGAAGAATTATTAAAAAAATTTGATGAAATCGAAAAGCCTTTATAAAAACAAGCCATTTTGAAGGAAAAAGTAGCATAATTTGATAAAAGCACCAATATTTAAATATTCAGGACTTTCGATTTATTAATTAATATTTTTCCCGGTCTTGCAAATGTATCTCGTAAAGGAGTAGAAAGAGAAAAACTAATAAACTTATTTGGACATTTAAATCAATAGGAATTATATAATCCTTAATTTGAAATTCCTTAAATTGGGTAAGCTAGTGCTGTAAGAATAGGTACAGGTACAGCTTAAGGAAAATCTAGTTCTTATTCTTCATAATATAAATAATCTATTTTAATAAATAAATAAAATTTACCTCCTTTAATAAATAATAATAATTCAAAAACTATAATTAAGTAATAAAATAAGATGATATTGTTTCCAGAGCTAGTTCTTTGATTCTGAATTGGATCTTAATAGTTCTTTTAAAACTTAATTAACTTATGCTAACAAATAAAATGGTTTGGTTAAAAGTGGTTAAGATAATAAGGGTATTACTAAACTTACTAAAGAAATGCTTAATCCTGAAAGATTCCTTTTAGAAAAAATCAAAATAAAAGGAAACGAATTTATAGATCCTCAAAGACTAACAATTTAGCAAAGTAGATTAAGAAACGCTGAAAAGTAATATTTTTTTTTTTTTTTATAGAAAATATTTAAAAAAAAAATAAAGATAAATTAGATAGAATAAAATGAATAATGATTAATAAAAATTATCTGAATTACTAGAAAAACAAGAAGAAAAAAGAATATAAGCTTCTAAATAATCTTAGTTAAAAAATAATTTATCTTTAAAAAAATGAAAAATAAAATAAAATATCAATATAAATTTATATAATAATATATTATATTTTTATTAATCATTTACTTTCAAAAAAAAATATATTTATATAAATTTCACAATAATAAAATACAAATACAGTAAATAAAATAAATACAAGTTGAACAAATAAATATTTAAAAAAAAAACATATTTCCTTCTCCAATACATTTACCTGTCCATGGACAATGATGATCATGTCCTTTTATACAAATATCACAATCAGGGCAATGATAAGTTGATTCTTCTCTTAAAATTTAACATTTATCGCAATATCTATTTAATATACTATAGTTTATTTTAAAAAATTTTTACATTTCATATTCTTAAATAGAACCTGAGGGTGGCTTTTTAGCACTTACTAATCCTGGGTTTTTAATTGCGGTTAAAAAATAACTTAAAATTTATATTATATTTATTGCTTTTGTAATAATATATATAGTTTCCCCTTTAGTATTTGAATAGTAATATATTAAAAAATAAGCAAAAATTATAAAGCATATCCATGTTGGGAAGAAAATATAAACTATTATTTTTTCTTTTTTATATTTTTTTTTTTTAAATTTACAATGAGGGCCGATAGTAAATAATGGTTCTTCTTTTATATATATAAACCCATAATTCTTGCCCATATGCCTTTAAAATAATATATTTTCCTATATTTATTCATCTAAATATATTATATTTTCACTAGCTTTGGTCTAATCGTTTTCCTATTAATCAGTTAATTCAATTATATTCAAATTTTCTGTTTTTAAATCAGATATTTCTTGCAATTTTATCTTTTAATTTTAGTAATTATATTTAATTAAAGTTAGTAATTTATTAAAAAAAAATTTTTAAAAAAGTATAAATAATATTTTAAATTATAAAAAAAAAAATATATATATATTTTATCATATAATTATTATATAAATTTTAAGCAATATTTTTCCGAGTTATTCAATTTTTTATAATAATTTTGATTTTTTTTAAAATATTAATCGCGATTTTATTAGTTATTAATAAAAATTTATATGTTTTTACTATTAAATGCATTAAATAATTTATATATTTATATTATTTTCAATACACTATTATTTTTTAAATATTATTAATAAAATTAATTAAAAATAAATAATCGTTAATTTATAAAAAATTTATATAAAAATGTAAGATAAAGACAAATAGATTCATATAAAAATGTGCAAAAAAGTGGCACAATTAACAAAAGTATTATTTTTTTTAAATACTAAGAATGATGAATATGAATAAAATTTAAAAGCAGTAGTATTGGCATATGAGAATTAATTAGATTAAACTGTTAAAGAATGTAATTAAGAAATAAATAAATACAAAGAAACATTTCAGAAAACATAAAAATAGGTAGAAAATAATAAGGAACTTTAAATAATTAAAAACAAATTGAATAAGAAAAAATATAATCACAGATAGAATTTAATAAATATAAGTAATAAACTGAGGAAAAAGAAAAAGCTTTAAATAAAAAAATCTAAGTCTATAAAATAGAATGTCAAGAAAACGAAGAAAGAATAAATATAGCATTTAAAAATATAGAAAAAATTTAATAAAAATAAATATATGATAATTAAAAATAAATTTAAGAAATATAAAATAATTAGAATAACAAATTTAACGAGTTATTAAAAAAGAAAAATTAATAAGAAGTTTAAATTTAATAGTTAGAAAAAGAAAAAGACGAAATATAATAAAAACTATCTGAAGTTTAGAAATAATAAAATCAAGATTCAAAGCAAAATGTAAAAAAAAATTAAAATAAACAAAAAAATCAATATAAATTAAAATAATTAGTAAATCTTAATAGAGCAAAAATTAAATAGTTTAGAACAAATAATATAAGAAAAAGATAATTAATTATCAAAAAACAATTTAAAATTAAATAATATAGCTGAAGAGAAAAAAAAATACAATAAAAAATAGAAGATTAATAGAAGTAATTATTTGATTTTCAAACTTAAATTTAATTATTAAAATATGAAAAAAACTCGAATATAGAGAACGAAATTAAACTTTAAACTCAAATTTCTAAACTATAAAATGATTTGAAAAACTTATAAGAAAATGGAAATCAATTATTAAATTTTAAAGAAAATGAATTATTTCGCCTTAAAAACATATTAGATGAACAAAATAAAACAATTTAATTATTAAAAGATGAAATATAAAATCTTTAATAAAATAATAAAAAAATTGAAGATGAAAAAAATATTTTATAAGAGATAAGTAATTAACAATTAATAATAAAAAATGATAATTTAACATAAAAATACGAAAGTTTAATTTAAAAACAAAAATAATAATATGAAGAAAACATATAAATAATATCATAAGATTTAGAAGAAAAAATAAAGATTTATAATAATAATTGAAAACAATTGAATCCTTCAAATAATAAGTAAATGAAGAAAAAACAAAGTTACATGAATAATTAAAAATTAAGGAATAATTATAAAATAAATATGAGAAAGAAATTAAAAATTTACTTGAAAAATTTTAAAGTTAAAGTGAAAGAGAAATTAATGCCTTTAAAACTTAAACTTAAATAGAAATTTAAAAATAAGAGAAATAAAAGGTAGAAGAAATTAAAAGATTAAAGGAAGATTTGGTAAATATTAGATTATAAAAAGCAGAAGAAATATAAAAATTAACAAATGAAATTGAAGAGATAAAAGTAAAGAATTTTAAGGAAATATAAAATATTAATCAAATTTTTAATAATGATATCAAATACTTATAAGAATAAAATGAATTAAAAATTAAAATTATTATTTCAGACTTCACAGAGAAATCAGAATAATAAAGAATATCATAAATAAATGAAAATAATTTAAACATTTAAATATTAAAGGAAGATTATGAAAGTTAGAAAAATCAATTAAAAAATTAAATGGAATAAAAAATGTAAAATTTATCTAAAAAATTTGATAATTGTTTATAAGATAAATAATCAGATTTTGACTCTAAAATAAAATTAATGTAAAAAAATATAGATGATGAATAAAAAATAAATTAAAAAATAAAGGAAGAATTAAGAAAAAGCCAAATCCTTAATTATGATTTAGAATAAAATATTAAAAACATACAAAATAAATTCATAATCTAAAATTCTTAATCAGAAAATTAAATATTGAATTTATAAAGATAATCTGAAATTTTAAAAAATGAAAATGAAACTTTACAAAAAAAAATCGAATTCGATTTGATGGAAGTTAATAAGCAATTTTAAGAAAAAGAAAAAGATTTAGAAAAATAAATGAATGAAAATATAAATAATAAAACACTAGAACATATTTAATTTGTTGAAAATATGCAGAATGAATTTCTCAAATTAGAATAAGCTCAAAATTAATAACTTTTAATATAAAGAAAAGAGTATTTTTACATTAAAAAATAAAAAAAATATTGATTGTTTTTTAATAGGTATTAATAATTATAAAAAATCTTAGAGGATAGACCTTCAAGAAATGAAGATATTGATTAAATTAAAAAACTTAATTAATTTTTAACTGAAAAAGATTCAGAAATATTAAAATTAACAGAATAAATGAAATTCTTTAAATTAGAGCTTATTAATAGAGAAAATAATTATAATAAAATGTTCAACTCAAATCCTAATGTGGGTGTCCTTAATGTTTTAGAATAAAAAGTAATATATTATTTATAATTATCATAAATATCATTTATTTTACAGTTAAATACTAAATTAACAACTTCAAACCCTTTTTCTGTGATAAATAATTTTACAAGAAAATCGATGTTGAAATAATGATTTTTTTATTTTTTTAAAATTTTATTTTAGATCTATAATAAAATATTACTATTTATTTTATATAAATAACTTAATAAAGAAAATATATTCAGATAAATAATAATAAATTATAAAAAGGAGAATATGAAAACAAAAAAATAAAAATTATAAAACAATAAGTAAATTATTTTTTAAAAAAATATATAATTAAATACTTTTTTCATAATATAAATATCCAAATAAAAAAATTTTAAAAAATATATTTAATATAAAATAAAATAAAATATAATTGAATTTAATATAATTTATTTGTTAAAAAAAAAATATTTTTGTATTAAAATTATATATTATATAAATAATTTATTTTAATAAATTAGTAAATAAAAATCAAATGAAACATTTTTTAAAATTATTTAAAATCTTTCTAATATAATTGTATAAAAAAATTAATTAAACATAAAAATAAAATTTTTCATATATTATATACTCTCAAATATATATATATAGCAAATTATTAGAAAAAATCAATAAAAAATTATAATGCAAACAACCAATTTTCTCAATAAAAAAAATTTTATTATCTTTTCATACAATAGCTAAAATTTTTTTTTACATAAAATATATATATGATATTTAAAAGATCTTATAAGTTAAAAAACTATTCATATTTTAAAAATAAATAATAATATATATATTTAATATACATATTATGTATTTATAAATATACATTAAAATTAATTTCAAAAGAATAAAACCACTGATGATTTTTAAAAATTTAATAATGATAATTATTTTAGAAATGCAATAGAAAAACTCACATTTAATCTATATAATTTTAAGATTATCTTTAAAAAACTAAATAAAATCGAAAAATATTATTTAATAATAATAACATTATTATTAAATAATGTTAAATTAATAATAATTAGAAATAATTAAATTTATAATCTTGCGTTTATTATAAAATCAAACAGGTTTTTTCTATTATTTAAAAGCAAGCTAACTAATAATTTTTGCTCCAAATTTTATTGTTTAAAATTAATTAATTTTAAAAAAAAAGAAAATTAAATTAATTTTTTATAAATAAAATGATTATTTGATATTATTTACTCTATTTTAATAATAAATAAAAGTTGTTAATTATTTTAATAAAAATTTTATGATATGATTTTAGTGATAAATATAATTATAGACTAGAATATGCATACTTATTTAAAAATACGTGGGCATAATATTTTTGATTCTAAAACTAATATAATATAGATTTTTTTTTTTTTTTACAAATTACATAACATTTTTTTTTCTTACCAGGTAAGTATTAATTAATAGTTTGCTATTTAAATAAAATTTTATATAAATCTTATACTTTTAAATATCATTATTTCTGTTATTTATTTTATTTATTTATTTTTTAAAAAAAAAAGTCATAAAAAGTGCGAAATAAAATAGATAATAGATAATGTCTTTTCTTTTTTAAATTAAGTTTTTTATAATAACTAAATAGAAAATAAATATATTATAATTATGGTAAAATCAAATATATTTAATTTATTTTTATTATGTGATATATAATTTTTTTAAAAAAATATACAATATATTTACTATTATATAATTAATATAAAAATTATACTCAAAATAGTAATAAGTAAAAAATGAGCGACTCTACTCATATTTAAACAAATATTCTAAGTTCATTTGGCTCTGATTAAAATCCAAATCGTAATATTTCAAATAATAATTTATTTTAATAAATATAAAATGAAGAAATAAACTAAGTTATCAAATTTAAAAGTAAAATTTCATAAATGAATGACGAAGAAGAAGAATATTTTTCAATTGAGGACAAAACAAATAATAAAAACTGTTTTGGGCAAATGAAAAAATTAGATTTGCATTAAAAATAATTAAAAATAAAAGAAAATCCATAAATATAGAGTTTATGTGAACTTCCAAGTTAAAGTTAAGAAAAATTACATTTTATATTTGGTGAAAAATCAATTAAATAATATAAATATGATAATATTTATGATAATTTTGATGAAATTATAGAAGAAAGTTAATCTTAATAAACTTTGAATTTTTAAAATCATAGATAAAAACTTGAATAAAATCCTATTTATTTATGTAATGAATAAAACTTAAGATATAGATTAGAATCTTATAATTCCAATGATGAAAATACATAATCCATGTTCACTTAAGATGATGATTTTGGAACTTAAAAATTTTAAAAGGATATCTTAAAAAATTAACACAAAAAATTAATGTAATAAACAAATAAAAAAAAAAAAGAATATACAAAAAGCTGTTAATAAATCAAATGAAGAGTAAATGAATAAGTATTATTTAATATTTAAATAAGTAGCAATAAATATATATATATATATATATATATATGTTATTATGTTCTTATAATTAATAAAAAATAATTAATTAATTGTATAATAAATATATAATTAAAATATAAATTATTTTAATTGAAATTAATTTAAAATGGAATATTATTTATTATATTAAAATAGGTATAATATTTTATATAAAATATTAATTATTTTGTAATGATTTACATGTTTCTTAATTAGATTAATTAAAACTTAATGTTAATTTTTATCTTTAAAAATCTATAAAATAAATCTTAATTATAATAATAATATAAATTTAAGTTAAAATTTATATTTTTAAAGGATTTCTTATATTTTTATCTTTAATTAATTAAATAATTTTATTTTATTTGATATTATTTAATTTTATTTTATTTTATATTATATTAATTTATATTATATTATATTTTTTTATATTAATATATTTTATTTTATCAAAAATAAAATATTTTTTATATATCAAATTTATATACTCATAATTATATAATTTATATTTATAAAATATTAATATATTTTCAATTAAAAATTTAAATAATATTTTACAAAACAGATATTTTTAAATTCAAGAAAAAAAACTTTTTATAAATATTTATCTTAAAATAATAAAATAAATATAAAATAATTTAGAGAAAGCTGATTCTATTTATTTGAAAAAGCATTTTTTTACTAATGGATAAAAGAAAGTAATTTAGTTATCGCATTTAAATTTTAAGATTATGTAAAAACAATATATAGAACAAATATTTATAAATAATAAAAAAAATATTGATAATCTCTTTATTCTAATATAAAATAAAAATTAATCTTAAAAATATATTTACAAAATAATACATAACACAATAAATTATGAAAAGCAATATAATATTAAAAAATCATTTTTTTTATATATATATTTTAATTATAAAATTTTGCTTTATTATTTTTTTTAATAATTCAATGACTTAAATAAAATGATTATCTTTTTTTTTAAACTTATTTTTTTTTTATTGAGTTTTTATAAAAAAACTATAGAAAATATAAAAATCTATAAAAAGTAAATCAATATAACGTTTAAAAATTAAATTAAATTCCAATTAATTATTAGGAAAGCTAAAAAATTATTGAATATGAACTTTTTATCTCATTATATATTTATAATATTTAAAAAAATTAAATTAATAATAATAACTTTTATTTAAAAAGCATTACTTTATAAATTCATTTTTTTCCAAATTTTAATTTTTTTTAAAAAAAAGTTTAATTAAATTATACCAGAAAAATTGGTATTATAATAATAAAACTAATCAAGTTTTTATGTTTCTAAAACAAATTATTTATAATATTAATTCTTTTTTATTTCTTAAATAGAAATTAAATTCAATAAAAGCTTAAAGTCTTAAATTAGAAATAAAATTTATATAATATCTAATAATCTAATTAAAAAAATACTTATTAAAAAGAAATTTAATTAATTATTAATAATATGTTATAAATAAATATAAAATTATCATATTTTGAAAATGCAATAAATAAAATTGACCTAGTCTAGAAATATAGTTAGAAGAAATTCTTTTGAAAACATGAGATGATTCTTAACTTAATAAAGACCAATTATATAATTAATTATAATTAATATATTCTACCTGTCTAAAAGAATTGATAAGGTAAGAATATAAATTATAAAATCTAAATAATGTAAAAAATTTATATATATTTTTATTAAGGTAAGCTTAATAATATGTTGAACAAGTGCTTTTATTATACGAAAAAAATGTGTTTTTATATTAATATATTTTGAGATATTTATATAAAAATATTTTTATATTAAAATATCTAAAATAAAAATAAAAAAGATATTTAAAAAAAATAATTATAAAAATAAGTTTTATAATATATAAAAATAATATACATATTCAAACAACTTAATTAAATTAAAATTAAATAGAAAAAAATTATATATTAAATTAATATAATATATTTTTAATATATTTGAAAAAAACTCTATTAAAATTAGAAACTGATTAATTAAATAACTTTATTAAACATAAAAACTTAAAAAATATAATTTTTTTCTTCAATTTGCTTCACATAGCTTAATAATTAAATATTCCTTATATAATGATGAAAAAAACCTTATATTAAAATAATGTTTTGCATTATAAAACTAATATAATTATTAGCAAGTAAATGAATTTTTATAGGAATTTAAAAAAAAAAAAATATTTAAAAAGCAATTCAAAAAAATAGATATATAATGCTTAAAAAAACAATTGTCTTTTAAAAATAAATAAAACAAATGTAATTAGAAAATATGCTTTAAAAAGTTAATAATTAATGATATTTATATTTATAATTTAAGATGTAAACTATTTTTATATTTTTAATTTAAATAATAATTAACAAAAATTTATAATATATAGTTAAATATAGAGTTAATAGATAACTAACCTCAAATAATCTATTTATTTAGATTTTGATAATGAAATTTGAATATATAATTATGAAATTTTAAAGTATGTTAGATTTATAAAAGAAAAGCTTAATTTTTAAAAAAGATAATAATTAATAAAATTAGAATAAAAATATAATAAATTAAAAACAGAATAGTAATAATTAAATAGTAGTTTATGATTAAAATTGATATAATAAATACATTATTTTAAATAATAATTTTATTATAAAATTTTGTAATAAAACATTAACATTCATTCTTTTAAAATATATATATTTTTTTTATTTTAATCTTCTCAGATAACTATAATATTGATGATATATAATAATATAATTGATAAAATAGTTTTTATTCCATTAGAATTTTAAGTAGGTATAGCTTCTTCTACAATTGCACTTGTCATTTATTTATTATTAGAGGATTTTATTATATCAATAGGATCTAAATAAGGCCCATAAAATCTTTGGTAACTTGATGTTATTGAAACACTAATTTTAAAAACATTTATAATTAAACAATTAAAAAATAAATAATTTATATATTTTTAAAATACCTGTTTCTATCTGCATAAACAACTTGCATTACAGCTAATGTTTAAGGATCTTTAAATTATAAGGCTGCATCTTATGTAAATTCAGCATAAACTTCTCTAGGAGTCTCTTTTTATCTTTTTGAATATAATTTTTATATAAATTAATTGAATATTTTTCTTTACATATTAGGTTCAAATTTAGATACTTAAATAATTTATGTAGTAAATCTATAAGTTTAATAAACATTTCTGGCATTTCTATTTTAAAAAATTATATAATAAAATATTTAAAAATATATATTTTTTTTAAAAAATAACCCTGATTATATGTTAATTAAGGGGAAAATCACAGTTTCTTTACCAGGAGATTAGTTTGGTACTTCTTTTACTGATGACTTAACAAATTAAGGAACATCAGTTTATTTTCTTATATTATTTAAAATAAATATTTATGTAAATAAATAAATATTTAAAAAAAAATTAAATTATAAATATATACACATTATCTAAAATTGTATTTATCGTATCAAAATTTTCAACTAAATTATGTGAAAAAATAAGTTTAGTTTTTGTAGATTAGATCCATGAATTTGTAACTTATCTTTTTTAAATTATTATTGGATATTTTTTTAACATATAAGAATATTAATTTATTACCTTATAGAATCTGTTTCAATTAGTAAATCAGGAAAACTTGTTTCTCTTGTTGATTAAACTAAAGGTTTTGGCAATATTCTAAATTATTAAATAAAATAATTATTTAAATACAATTTGCTTTTTATTTTTACGGTTATGGTATATTTCTATAAAATAATAAATAAATTATAAAAAATAAAAAAACAAAAAGATTACGCGGGATCTTCAAATTTTGATTCAGTATCAACCTTTCCATCAATTAACTAATTATTTTTAAAAATAAAATAAAAAATTAAATATAAATAATATTTATTTATATGTTTTAGTTTATTTACTAACACTTCTCCACATAAACTCGTATAAATAGTGCTACATTAATAAGGATTACATCTAGCACATGGTTAACCGATTTAATAAACTTATTAACCTAAATTAGCAGCTAAATTACTATCTTTATTTCCATCAGGTAAAACACCTTAAAAATTGCATATCTTAATTTTATTTTTTATAAAATATAAATAAATATTATATTAAAATTACAAGTAGCTAAGTAAAGCCATCATCTGCATATGGAGTGCTTGTAGTTGAAATTCCGCATCCTACTCTATTGAAATTCGATTACATAATAACTGCATACCTATTATAACTATCATCTGGGACATAACTATTTACATATTATCCTTTAAAATCATTTTCATTTTCAGAATATATTGAAAAAAATTTCTAAGGCGCATTATAATCTTAACCCATATAATTATCTACAATCTAACTATATTTTAGTCCTTTTTAAACTATATAACCGCAATTACTTGCTTATTATTAAGCTGCCTTAGCAAGTTCTTCATCCCACTAAAGTACTTACATGTTAGACGCAGTAGGTTAGGTTGCTAAAAAGCCACCAGCAACATAATTTCTATAATAATTAAGAATTCTTAATATTTCTTGTTTTCTGATGTATTAAGTGAGTTTTAATTAGATAAATCAAGATCACATACAGAAAAAGTTACTTGTATTAACAAAAATAGTGTTAAATATTATATTATATTCATAATTTGTTTTATTTTTTAATATTTTTATTTTGTTTTAAAAGTATATTTGTATTTATTTATATTATTATAAAATTTTCTCATTTAAATATCTATATATTTTATTTTTCCCTTTTAGAAAGGATTATATAGATAAAATAACGCTTTTTACTTAATAATAAAAATTAATCTACTATCAAAAATTTAAATATTAAATAAATTGATAAATAAAAACAAACAAAAATATTATATTAAAATGGTATATAAAGGTATTAAATTCTGCTATTTAATTTTAATTAATTGCTATTGTTTAAATAGATTAATATTAAATTATATATTTAAATAGAAAAATTAAAAGATACATATTATTTATAGTATATTTTTTTTTTAAAAAAAAAATATTTATTAATTATATTTTAATTAATTTCTTATTATTAATCAATTTTCAATTTTATGTATTAACATTTATCTTTTTTTTAATCTTTTTAAAGTTTTAATAACTTATTCTTTGTTTATAATTCCATTATCTTATAAAGTTAATAAATGAAGTAAAAACTAAGGATATAGTTCCTTTAAATTTTCAGTTTTAGTTGTTACAAACATTCTTAAGAATTCAAAGATATCTATTTATTTTATAGCAATTTATTCTTTTTATTAACTTTTTTCTATCTAAATAAAAAAATCGTTCCATAAATTAAAAAATTTTTTATCTAAAGGACTCATATCAGATATATCATCAAAATTTTTTTTATAAATTTTTTAAACAAGTTATTATTTTTCAACTTCATCATCAGAATTTTAAAATAAATCTTTTAAATTTTTTAAGTAAAAACATTTGCTTAATTAAATATTTGCTTGTTTTCAAAAATTTACATTAAATCAATATCATTATATTAATCATATTAAAAATTTTTGTTAAAATGTAATTATTTCGAGTTATTAATATTCATTATTTTTTTAAATAATAAAATATTTTTAATTTAAATATATATATTATAAATTTAAAAATAAATCATTATTTTATAATTATTTATTTTATTTTATAAAAAATTTTATTATATTCTTTAATTATTTATTTTTTTAATATATGACAAGCTTAATATATTCTAAGAAGATTCTACTTCCTAAATTTAGCCTTCCAGAGGTATAAGTTAAAGAAAAAAAGTTTTTAAAAGAATGTTAAACCAATATTTTAAGTATGGATTATATTAATAATAGTCAAATTAAAAAAGAAAGTATATTAAATGATTCATAAATCTAAAATAAAACAATATGTTTAAGTTAGAATAAAAATAATATATAAAAAATTCTTAATAATTCAAATAATGAAGATAAAAAATAACTTCCTCCAATAATAGATTATGCCAAAGCTTGTTAAATGAAACAAAAAACATAAAATTAACAATATTAATAATTAAAGACAAAACCAAATAATGAAAATCAAACAACTAATTACAAATCGACTTCAATAAAAATGTATTAAAATAATTAAGCAAAAATTAGCTTAGATTAGTATTTAAATTAAATAAATAATGTTTCTTAAAAACTAAATGAAATAAATAATTAAAAAGTTGAATATTTTACTTATATTAAAAAGGTAAAAAGAAAAGACGAAAACGAAATGTAAAGATAATTTTTCAAAGAAAACAAAAAAGAAATTCATAAAGATCATTATAAAAGATGTAAAAACAAAGTATTAAAAAAATAAAAAGAAATAAACAAAATTAATAAATAAATTTTTATTTTTATTAGTAAATATTAGTAATGATTAAGATTAATTAAAATAATTATAATAATATATAAAAATAATTGTTTAATTTTATAATTTCCTTCAACAGAAAGATTAAAACAGATAAAAACATTTATATATATTTAAATAACTTATAAACTAAAAAAAATAATTATATTAGTACTTTTTTGATGAAGATAATCAATTTATTGATCCATTTAATGAAGAAAGTATTTAAAAACAATTTTTAATCAAAGATTAATAATAATATGATTTTACTTATATTTATGAATTGAAATGTTTAATTGAAAAAATAAATTAATATAAATTAAAGAAAGAAATGCATAAACTAGACTTAATAAAAGATAGCATTATAAATGAATAAGAAATTATATTAAATAAAGCAAGATAAAATGAATTTAATCAATCCAATTTAAAAAATTCTTTTTAAACATATGAAATTATAAAAGATTTATCATATGAAAAAAATTACATGTTAAAAAATAATAATATAATATAAGAATTTAATAAAGCAGTAAAATAAGATTACTGTATTAAGAGTTTAATTAATAATGAAGAAAATTTATAATATGAAAAGTTAAATTAAACAATAAATAAATTGCATTAATCGCATTAAAAATAAGTTAAAAAGATATTTTATTTTAAATGAAAAAAAAAAAAAAAAAAAACAAATAAGTATAATATATATGAATTTAATATTTTATTTAAGAAATTTTAATTATATCAATTAATGAGTACTGGATTTAATATCCATTCACTATTAAAATTTTTAAAAAATTAAATATTATATATTTTATTGATAAAAAAATAAAAATTAATTGGAAATATTTTATGTAATAAATTAGTGAAAGAATAGTAGACAACAAATTTACATTTTGTTCTTAAATTTAATATATGTTAGGAAGATTTAAAACATTATTTTTTATTAAATATAATATATAGATTAATTGAATTAAAAAGTTGTTTCTAAGATTATTGATATTTATATTATAACTTTAATATATAAAATAATAAATATTAAAAATATATTCATATGTTATATATTGATTGTAAATTGTCAAACTATTATAGTATTATAGTATTGATTTTCGCATTTTTATTAATATAATTAATTTAAGTGCCAATATTTTTACGAAAAAAATAAATTAAATGTTCTATATATCAACTAAATTGAGTAAATCAAACAAAACAAAATTAAAAAATAAGAGTGCTTCAACTACAGATTTTAAAATTTTTGTTTACAAAAATCTCGGCTAAGAAGGTCGCTGGGCAAAATTTTTTGCTGTTTATTAAAATGATTTAATATTTTATTTTGTAATTTCAATTTATCATTTTTATTAATTTTATTCTTAGGTTTGTCGATATATAGAAACTTTTTATAGTTCAAGTTGTTTTAATATATTTAATTAAAAATAAAATATTTTAAATTTAACTTTTATATTTTAATTTGCAAATTTATCTGTATTATTAGGATAAATTAATTTTGTATATATTGAATATAATTATAATTTGTTTTATAATACCTAATTTAATAATATTCTTAGTAGTAAAAAAACTTTATGTCGATGATATTTATGCTAATTAATTTATAATCTTCATTGAGTTTTTTTTTAGAATTATGATATAAAATATGAGCATCTTTTATTTGTATAATCAATTGAATTATTATTAAATTGATTTGAATTTTAAGGGGGTTATTTATAAATATTTTTTATATTTTGGTAAAAATTCTATTTAATATTATTAATATTTTTTTAATGACAATTAAAAAAAAATATATATATTTTATTTATATCAATAATATTTTGAAAATAATTTAAATTATTTAAAAATGTTATAAAGTATTAATTGTTTTATTATTTAAGATTATATATATATTTTTTTTTAAATAAAGGTTTTAATTTTAATGAAGATAACTAAGTTATTAACTAAATTTAAAACTTAAAACAAGTTTCAAATTATGATTAGTTTAAAAAATCAATTAGCCAATATTAAAATTAGTAAAACTTTTATTATTATAATTATTTAAAATATAAATAAATATTAAGGTTTGATTAGAGTTAATAAAAAAAAACTATAATTTAAAAAAACATAAGAGTAAACTATATACCATAATTATAATCTTTATCTGAACATTTTATAGAAACTTCCTTATTATCAGATGCAAAGTATTATTTTTCTACATATATATAAACAAAAATTTGATAGTTCATTTATAAATTTCCAAAAAATTTCAAATAAAATCAACTCAGAAGTTTAAGTTTAACAATTAAAAAATTAATTGCTTTTGAATGAAAAATAATTAAATTTTGTATACCCAAAGAATAATTTAGAGGAAAAAACTTAAAATAGGTAAATTATATTCTATTATTTCTAAAAAAAAAAAAAAAAAAAATTAATAATTTAGATTTCATTATCCCTTTTAAAATAATAATAACATATATGGAAACACTTAGTCTTTCCCTATTTTCGATAGTGATCAATCTAAATTCTTTTAAAATTAACTTGGACTTATGAATGATTAATATTAAAATCCAAATTTAATAGGATTAAAATAAAGAATTGATCGATTAGGTGGCTTAGAAGATACTATAGGAAGTAAAATTCAGATTATTTCATTTTTTTAATATATATAAAGGTATGGAAGAAAGTCTTAAAAATAATGAACTTAGAAATTTAGAAGATAAATGCATAAATTATTATATACATTACTAATAATAGGCTTAATAGTAATAAGCAACATAATAATAATAAATTTTGTAAGCTCCAAATCCTTTTTAAAAAATACCAAAATATTATAGAAACGATATTGAATTGATTTAATAAAATTTAGAAGAATAAACATAGTAAAATTAAGGTAATATTAATAATTTTATATATATTAAATTTTTTTAAAAAATATTATTAATAGAAAATTAAAATCAATAAGAATAATCTGATTTAAAACAATAAAAGTATAATCCATTTATTGAAAAAAGTAAATAATTAAGATAATAAATATATTAGAAGATGGGAATGTGAAACTAAAAAAAGAAAAACATTAAAATAAAACTCATCAATTTTAATTTATTGAATTGTTAAATAATCTTATAATATTTTTTTTATTTTGACTAATAAAATTAAAATATAAAATTAAATTTAATATATTAAAATTAATTTTATTTATAAATTTTTAAATAAATATACTATTACTAGTTAATTCAATAATATATTAATATTTTTTTAATATATTTAAGAAGATTTAAAAATATAATAATAATTTTAAAATATTAATATATATAATATTTCTCAAAATAATATTTTTTTTTTTCGATAATAAAAAAAGAAAACCAATATTTTTTTATTATTTATTATTATTAATTGAAATAAGTTAAATCTAAAGCTAGTTAAAATTTTTATTTTAACTTCAAAATAACAAAAAAGTAATAATATAAACAACTGTTTATATTTTTTCTTTTAAAATAAACTTATTATTGATTAATTAATATATAGTATTATATATATAAACAACTTAATTAATTTATATAAAATTTCCAAACAAGTAATTTTCATTCGATGTAATTTTTAATTACTCCATAAATAAAATATATTTGTTGAAACAATAATATATATATTTGCTTAATTAAAACTCAATCACATCCAGGACAAACCATTTTTGATTTATGTATTAATACATCGCATTCTCTTTATAATGGAATATATTTTTTTTATTTTTTTTATTTTTTTTTTAATAATAAATATTACAAACAAAAATATGATTAACATTAAGGGCACAAAGAAATAAACTTATTATCATTTATCTTATAATTACATCCTATACAAATTAAATTTTCAGAATTATTTTCGTCATTCATTATGTTTTCTGTATTTATTAATTTAAAACCTTTTAAGTTAGTGCTTTATTAATAATTTTTTGTTATATGCAAAGGAAGCAATAAATTTAATTGACAAACCTTTTTTTTATTTATATTTTAATAATAACATTTTTTCAACTTTATTTTACAGCACACTTAGAAGGTACTTCACAATTTTTTGCTTTACATTAAGGACATTCATAGTAAGTATGTCTTTATTGTATATGGCATTAGCATAAATAAGACATTTTCTAATGTAATTTATTTGGAAATCCTACAGGAATTAATTCTTTTTTTACTTAATTTTCTTTGTATTCTGGTGGTTCGCAATATTAGCTTAATATTTCTCGATAATCTTTTTCATTTAATACAGTTTCATATTTACCTTATGTAGCTTAAACTAATTTCTTTTTTTTAAAAAAAGTTTATTTTTAGCCAAAAAAATAACAAATTACATTAAAAATATGTGTTTTTGCATTTAATGAAATAATACTGAAAGTATAATTTATTTTTTATGCTTTTTAAATTTCTTCGTATAAATCTCCTTTGTCTTATGTAGAAGGCGAAGATTAAATTAAAATAACTTCTTTGTGTGCATAAGGAGGAACCTCACTAAAATTGCTAAATATTTCCTTTTTTAAATTATTTTATTATAAAAAAATTAAATACATTCAAACATTCCATAAGAGAAAAATATCCTTATTCATCTACAGTTATTTTTTCTAAAGATTTTAATAATTTATCTATATTTGAGGTAAACTCTTGTACTGTAAAGCATTAGTTTTATTAAGCTTTACTAATTCCTAACATACTTAATGGATTTTTATCAAAAAAGTTAACTATAAAATCCTTTTTTTAAAATAATCATTCATGAAAATATTATTTTACATACCTTTAATAATAATATTGTTGCTCCTATGCGCGAAGGTTTTAAATCTGTTTTTGTAGATGTTTATGTTGAATCGACTATAAGATAAACATATCTAATTAAATTTCTTTTTTTTTATATTGAAAGTTACTATCAATAATTTTTTTTCTTTTAATAATAAGTCTTCTTATTTGCTTTTTAAAATTTCCTCTATATGGTTTTATAGTTATTGAATAGGAGTTTGTTAATCAATCATAAAAAGATATAATTAAAAAGTGAAAAATTATTTTAATATATTTAATATTAAACAAAAATAAAAAATAAAATATAGGAAAATTATAATATTATATATAAATTATTGAACACTTATTATTGCTAATTTAGTTTGAATTTTATTATTTCTTGATATATAAGTTCAATTTAAACTTAAATACTATTCTTATTTTATTAATTAACTTATAAATTTAAAGAATAAATAAAAATTGATTGATTGTTTCAATAAGTAATAATTGTAATTTTTTTTTTTAGATAATTAAAAATCTATTAAGTTTAAGATGAAAAGATTGTATTTTAAATTATTAAACACTAGAAATTATAAGATATTTTATAAAAAATTATATTATATACAGAAGTATATTTTTTTATTTATAAATAATATTCTTTTTATTTATTTAAAATTAATATATATATCCTAATTTTTAATAATGATATATATGTAAATGCTTAGGATTATCAAGACTAACTCTATTAGGAATTTACCAAACTTCTTTGTGATTTAGCACTAGTAAATCTGTTACTAACATTAGTTGAATTATTAATCATATGTATACTACTTGGATTATTTTAATTTATTTTTGAACTATCGTATTAATAATCATCAAACATACCTTTTTTTTTAAAAAAAAGAAAAATATCTTTTAAATATTTTTTTTAAAAAAGTCTTACTTTATACTGAATTTCTTCTAAGCATTATTTCATTTTATTAGTCTAATTCTTAGTCACTATCTTTTCTATCAATATTTGAATGAAAATTGTCTTCGTTAGCCTATTTTTTTTATATGATATAATTTGGTTATTTTTTTAAATACATTAGGTATGTATGGAGATTCAAATTGCTTATTTATTAATTAATCCCAATGAAAATTCTTAAACCAAGCATGATTTTTTACATCTTCTGGTCCATTTAAACCTAATCTGTTTGCTGGCTTTCTCTGAATTAACTAAAATAATAAAATAATATAATAATATAATAAAATATATATATATATATATATATATATATATATATATATATATATATATATATATATATATATATATATATATATAAATTTCATTTAAAATATATATTAATACTTTGTTTGCAAAATCTGCTGCTTCAAGAGACCATTTATCAGGAACTTCATTTTTCTTGATTTAAACCTATTTCGCTAGTATTTAATCTCTTATTTCTTATCTTGTTTTTCCTACATAAGGCCTTCTTCCAATCATACATTCATAGACAATAACTCCTAATGCATAATAATCTACTGAAACACCATGATTTTATCTGCACATTACCTCAGGAGCTAAATAAAAAAATAATTTAATTATTTTAGATTATTTAAAATACCCATATAGCCTGGAGTTCCAGATGTGTCACTACTATTATCAGGTTTCCATATCCTTGCTATTCCTAAATCAGTAATTCTAAGGTAACCTTATAATTAAATTTAAAATATATTTATATAAAAAATAAATATTACCTCTACTATCAAAAACTAAATTTTCAGGTTTTATATCTCTATGAATAATACCGTTTTAATGAAGATATTCTAAACCAATAATTATACAAGCTGAAAAAAACTCTATTTAAAAAAATATAAAAAATGTATATAAATTGACTTTAAATAAAATTTAAATTAAAATAAAAAATACAGTATAGAAATAAAATTATATTTAAATAATAGTAAAAAAATGTAAAAAAATAAAAATTTAAATAAATATATATATATATATATATATATATATATATATATATATTATTTTTCATTTTTGTGATAATTATTTAAAAAATATTGTTAAAGCTTATTAATATATATTTTATATTAATTTATGTATTAATATTAATTTTATTTTTATTTATAAATAAAATTAAAACATTTTTTATAAAATTAATTGTTATTTTTAGTGTTTAATAATAATTTACTTGTTTAATTTTCATTAAATTTTCTTTTTCTTGATATATGGAATCTTAAATCTCCCCCAGTTAATAAATCCATAACTAAATATAAATTATATTTATCTTAAAATGCTACATTCATATTTATAATGAAACTTTAATTTTATTTTATATTTATTAAAATAATATTTTAACTCATGTCTTAAAGAGGAGAGAAGTTATTTTTCATTCATAACAGATTATACACTTCTTTTAGATATAACTCTTTTAATTTATATTTTTTTTCGTTTTTTTTAAAAAAATTAAGTTTTTAATATTTACAATAACAAAAAGTTACTTCGCTTTTGACATTTCTTTTAAAGCAAACAAATGTTTTGATTTTTTACTTTCTACTTTCCAAACCTTTTTTTGTTTTATCGTTCTATAATTTAAATTTTTTAATACTTTTCCAAATCCCCCTCTTCCAATTACAAAATGAAAATAATAATTATGAATCGATTATGCTTTGTATAAAAATAAAAAATATCGATATTTTATATAATGTTTCTAATTAATATTTTTTAAAAACTTGAAATATCTTTTTAATCTGTTGGATTATTGCAATTTCCCATTTCTTTTTTCTTATTAAAATTAATATTATTTATATTTAATTTTAATATATGAATAATTTTTTAAATTAATCAAAAAATTAAAATAGTTAATAAAAATATAAAGGAATAAAATTTAGAAATGTAAATATATTATTCTTTAGATTGATTAAAAAAATAAATATATAGTAATAATAATAAAATTAAAAAATATATATATCTTATATTATGAAAAAATAAAGTTAGTTTCACCCTCCATTCTCTGCAGTTTTGATGATTATTTTAAAGATTAAAAAAAAACGATTTTAAATAATAAGCAAATAATATTTTTTACCATTAAAAAAATTATCAAAAGTTTATTCTTTTCAAAATTAATATATATGGGTTAATTGGTAGAAAAGTATATAAACAAAAATATGCGACATTTTCAAAATTAAAATAAATAATAAGGATAAATAAATTTATATCATTTTTATATGTAAAAATTTAAATTTGCTTCTTCTTATCTGAATAATCTACTTAATTAATATAAGAATATAAAAAATATATTATATTAATTATAATTTATTTAAAATATATCAAAATTTAAAAAAAAACCATTATTAAAATAAAAAAAAAAATTAAAATTATCTTTAGAAAATTGATAAATTTAATAAAAATTGATATTATAAATCTTAAATAAATATTATTTTAAGTATATATTTATAT
>NW_004087774.1:0-10068 GCF_000220395.1 Ichthyophthirius multifiliis
TTTTTAATAATTTTTATAAAAATTCACATTAATTTTAATTTAATAAAATAAATCTATTTATTAATTGACGTTTTTTATTATAATTAATATATAAATTTTTAAAGAGACTTTTTTTTTATTAATAATAATTAATATTTATTTTATATTATAAAATTTTTTTATATATATTTTTATAAAAAATTCATTAATAAAGTCAATATAAATAGATATAAAAATAATTTAAAAAGGAAATTATTATAATTATTACAAAATATTAATAAATAAATTTAAAATCAAATAATATATATTAAAATATATTAAAAATGATAACAATTGTTATAAATATAGAAGATATCTAATATATATATATTTAAATTTAATAAATAATAATTGTAATTTTTAACAAAACAAATAAAAATTTATATTCAAATAAAATATATTAATATTATTTTTGTAAATAATTTTATATCTTAATAATTTTAATTATCTATATAATGATGCTAATTTATTTTATTATTTTATATAGATATATGAAACATTTTTTTTTGATTAATGAAATTAATTATATAAATTTGAATTTAAATAATTTATATATAACTGTTATATATATATTTAATTTTAATTAACATATATAAAAATAATTTTTTCATATAAAAAAATTTAATATTATTTAATATAAATACATACATTAATAATTGCGTATTAAAATATAAATTTTTAATTATTTATAAATTGTATTATCTATTTCTTAAATATATATTTTTAATAAATTGATATTTATATAAAATAAAATATAATAATTATATAAAAATAAATAAAAAAAATAATAAATAAATCTAATTAATAAAAATAATGTATAAAATACAAACACTAATTAGTCTCTAAATATTTTTTACTTTAACCAATTTCTAAAGTCTATAATAATAAATGAATTGCCATCAAGAATGTTAATTATGTAATAAAGATGGAGTATGCATTTAATGCAAATAAGGTTATTTTTTAAATAATTATTATTAAAGATGTGTTTCATGCCATTATATATAAAGTAATTGTTAAACTTGTACAAATGATATTTGCCTCGAATGTCATCCTGGGTTTTAATTAGATAATACTAAGCATGCATGTATTTTATATCCTAGAAGTGTTGATGGAAAAAAGAAAAATATGCCCTTATGAATGTTAATAATGTAGTTAAGATGGCGAATGCACCTAATGTAAATAAGTTTATTATTTCAATGAAAATAGTTAACAATGTGTTCCTTGTCTTGATAGTTATTTTAATTGTAAAGTATGTTCGGAATTAGGTTGCATTGAATGTAGTCCTGGATATTAATTATATTATAATAAATCAACATGTGTTAAAATTCCTTAAAATATTACTAAAAATATTAAATAATTATGTCCTTACTAATGTTAATATTGTAGTTTAGAAGGAGTATGCACATAATGTAAATAAATTTTTATTTCGATTAAGAAAGTTAAAAATGTGAGTCTTGTAATAATAAATTAAGTAATTGTCATGTTTGTACAGAAAATGCTTGTATCGAATGTCTTCCTGGATTTTAATAAGATAGTGTTTCAGGATTATGTACTTTAATATCTGAAAGTGATGGATAAAATTAAATAAAATGTCCTTATGAATGTTAATAATGTAATTAAGTTGGAGTATGCATTTAATGCGAATAAGGTTATTTTTTGGATAAATAAAGTTAAAAATGTGAGCTCTGTAATAATAAATTTGTTGATTGCTTAAATTGTAATGAAAATGCTTGCATCAAATGTTTTCACGGATTTTAATCAAATAGTATTTCAGATATATGTACTTTAATACCTTAAGGTGATGGATAAAATTAAATATAATGCCCTTTATAATGTTTTTAATGTAATATATATGGATTATGCACTTAATGTAATATAGGTTATTATTTAAATTAATAAAATTAATAATGTGTTTCTTGTTTAAATAAATTTAGTGGATGTTTAAATTGTAATAAAGATGTTTGCATCGAATGTCTTCATGGATTTTAATTAAATAATGTTATAGGATCATGTACTGTAGAACCTAAAAATGATGGATTAAATGAAATATAATGTCCTTAAGAATGTTAATAATGTAATCAAGTTGGAGAATGCATTTAATGTAAATCAGTTTATTATTTGGATTATTAAAGTTAATAATGTTTTCTTTGTCTTAATAAATTTAGTAATTGTTTAAATTGTATGGAAAATTTTTGCTAAAAATGTTTTTCTGGATTTTACTTAGATAATGTTTCATAATAATGCAAATAAATGAATAATGGCATTATAAATATAAATATAAACATAGGCAATAAAAGATAATAGGATAATTTTTAAGAAGTATTAGTTTTTGTAATTATTTATTCTTTATTTGTATTATTATTGTGAGGATTTTTTTTAAAAAAAAAAAATTGAAAATATTTAATTTAAATATATATTTTATATTTTTTATATTTTTTATAAATTTCTAATTTTTATTTTTATATAAATTAAAGCATGAAAATAAATTTAATATTATTTAATAATTAATTTTCTTTTCAAAATTCTATTTAAAGATAATAGAATAAATAGAATAGGCTATTTTTTTTTTATATATTTAATTTTTTTTAAATTATATATAGATAGATTAATTAAAATATATAATTTTTATAAATATTTTACAAATTAAATTAATAATAAAAAATTTAAAAATATTAATTAGAATTTAATTTAATTCTTTAAAATTTATTTAAGACAAAAATTTGAGTCTATTATAAAAAAAAAAAAATACGAAAAAAAAATATTTTAATTGATTAAAAACTAATATTATCTTAATATGAAAAAAAAAATTACTTTAAAAATTAGAATAAAAAATAATTATTAAAAATTTAATTAATTGTTTTGAATTTTAATTAATATTTTTATTTTTCTATAGAATATAATTATTTTATATTATTTAACTTTTTAGCAATAGACAATTTTTAATTTAAAGTAATTATTTATTAACTTAAATTTTATTTAGTATTTTGTTTTGTTTTCACATTTATAATTTTTTTTTTTTTTTTTTTTTTGATTATAAAAATTAATTTTAAACATTTTAAAATTTTTTAACTAGGTTATTTTAGTAAGATAATAAAAGTAACATATATTTTTATTTAAATTTTATTTATAATTAATATTATATTTTAATATTTTCTTTCTATATATATTTAGTAATTTTTGTAAATCCACTATTTCATTTATTTGATGTTGGATTAACATCTTTTGTAATTCTTTTAGTTTTTTCATTTTTTATTTAGTTATTAGTCAATTTGTTATAATTTATTTTCCTATTTTTGTTTCTCTATCTCAAAGTAATCTAATTTTTTTTTTTTCAATCTTATTTTTTTTATTTTCTTTTTCTTTAATTCATCATTTTAAATTTATTCTTTTGTTCTTTTAAATATTAATTAACTTCGGTTTCATCCAAGTAATCACATTTTCCTATAACCTTTAAAATATTAATTATAATTATTTTGTAAAAATTACTTTGAAGGAAATTCTATTTTATGATCATGCCTAATCTTCTTTTATGAATTAAAAAATAGAATTATCAGGATCTATAAAATAAATTAGATCAATTAAATACTATTTATCGGGTAATTTATACAGATTTAATCCAAAATCTCCTCCATCTTTTTTGTTAATTAAGTTAAATCAATAATTCATACTATTCGATTTTAGATTTAGATTTAGATATCCATTGCATATTTAAGATTTTTTTTGGGCACAAGTATTTCTATATGCTAATTCCAAGCAAATAATTAGCTTTTTCACATGGACTTATTAATTAAGGTAGAAACTAGTCTAGTTATTCAATAGAAAGATAAAAATTTTCAATTATTCCAAAAATTTAATTTATTTGATGTATAAATATAGGTTTAGTCATAATTTTTATTTTATTTGTATATTATTTATTGCTTTTTATAAAGATTGATTTGATAATTTTTAAATAATAAATGCATTTTTATAATTTTTCAATAATAAATTTTAAATTTCAAAAAACACAATTATAATTTTAATAAATTATATTTTCAACAGATATGAAAATATAAAAAACAAAAAATTAAAATAATAAAAACTAATTTTATATTTAAAAAAACTAAATAATTAAATAAAAAAAAACAAAAAAACAAAACTTTATACTCAATTTTATATCTTTATTATTAATTTTTAAATATAAATAAATTAAATCTATAAATTAAAAATGTAAAATAATAAAAAACAATATTATTTTTGGAGGAAAACTCTAAAAAGAGTTCTTTAATATGAAAAATAGAGAGAGAGAGAGATAGAAGTATCAGAATTAATATTTAATGAGAAAGATTACATATTCAATGAGATTTTATTTAAAAAGGTACAGGAATACGAATTCTCTTAAAAATTTCGATATTCAGTAAAATATCTAAATTTTTAAAAATGCCTAAAGGTTACTAAAAACTAAATATAACAAACATTTAAAAAAAAAAAAATCTACGAAAAAAAAAAACGAATACTTGCTGTATATATGATTGAAAAAGGATTCAATATTAATACCATATTACAAGTTACTTTGTTAATGTGTGCTGAGATATATTCTGTAAAATAGAAAATTAGGTTTAATTGCCCTGTTGAATTAAAAATATAAGGGGGATATTATAAAAAAAAATTACCTTCAATTTAATAAAGGATAGAGCAAAATAAAAGGTTAGTAAAAGTATCTCGTAATAAGAGCAAATAATTTTATGGATAAAATTTCAAAAGAATTAAAAATTCCAAAAAAAATTTAAACTATTTAAGCTTTCAATAAAAATTTAAAACAAAAAAATGTAGTTTAATTTATAAAAAATTCAATAAATGTAAACAAAAAATGGAAGATAACTTAACCAAAAGTTAAATATATATATGTTTGTACTACTAGAACTCAATCCAGACCTTTTGCATGATTTTAATTCAATATATATTGATGAAACAATGATAAGGTTAAATCAAAAAGCAAAGAAGATAGATTCCAATAAATATATATATATATATATATATATATATATATATATATATATATATATATATATATATATATATTTACGTATAATGTAATTTTTATTTACTATTTTTTCTTGTATTTATAGCATAAATTAAATGCATTTTTAATATTTAATTTTTATCTTTTCATTTTTATTTATACCTTATTATAATTATTTATTATTTTAAATTTTTTTTTAATGATATAGTAATTTTTAGATAGATATAAACCATTTTTTATTTCATTAAATTGAATCTTTTAATATATTTATTATAATAAAATTCACATATTATAATATATATATTTAATATAAGAGAATTCTTAAATATTGAACATTTTATATTTTTTAAAAAGTTTAATATTTAATATAGGAAAAGATACTATTTTATATAATTTTGTTTTTATTATTATTATTATTCACAAAATTTTAAATATATTTATTACATATATTTAAATTTTTATTATTATTCAACAAAATTTAAATTTCAAAGAATTTTTTATTTATTTTTTATATGTATTTGTAATATCATTTTAATTATTATTTTTTTTAATAAAATTTTTATTTATATTTTAATAAAAATATTTAATAATATTTTAATAATTATTAATATTTTATATTTAAAAAATAAATAAGAAATTAACAATACTATTTATATAAAACTAATTTGTAAATTTACAAATAAATCGATAGTGTTTGTAATAATTTGCTATATTAATGATATTTTTGATTGATAAGTTTTTAAAAATATTATGAAATTTTTACTTTTGAATAAATCTTTTATATAATATTATTTAAGTTTGTAAATATTATTTATAAATTTATTTTTATAAAACATAGTTTCGCCTTTGTTTTTTTTTGTTTAAGACCAAATACAAATGAATAAAGCACCTGAATTACCAAATATAATTTTAATTTTTCATATTAAGAATTTTACTTGTAGTGATTTATATGTTTTATATTGGTTGTAATGACTATTACTACTGTTTATTTAGGGGATATATTACATTCAAATAAAATATATATGGCTACATATACTATATTTTTTTATTTCTTTTATGACGTTTGCTCGCGTGCATACCCTTAAATCGATAATTAGTATTATTCAGGATCTGAATTAAAATAGCAGAATGTTTCGGTACCAGATATTTTAATGTGAAAAATATTAATTAGTAGATTAGGGAATCCTTAGCTAAATTAAACTGAATAAATGCTTGTATAGAAATCAAACTAAATTATAAAATCTTTAAATAATCATCCAAAATTGACTTGTATTTAATTTTAGGGGGGGATAGTTTGATAATATATATAATTAATTTATAATTTTTTTTTAATAAAATAATTTTGATTAATAATAATATTTTAATTATTATTAATAAAAATTAGTATATATATTTATATGTAAAATAATATTATCTCAAAAATAATAAAAGTTATATATAAAGATAGAAAATAATTAATTAACACAAATTAAAAAATGAAAAATGGGAATAAAGATAATTTTTTTTTATAAATTAATATATATTAAAGATATAAAACACATATAATTTATATTTTTAATATAATAAATTGAAAATTAATCACTTATATGAAAAAAAAATAAAGTAAATAATCATTAACAATATTTTTAAAATCATTATCAGTTTTAAGTAAAATAATTCTATTTTAGAAATTCAAATAAGTACTAATGTTTTAATTTAAATTAAAAAAGAGATTTATAATTTCATTTTAAAAATTAATAGGTTTTCTAAAATAAAATTAAAATTAAATAAATATATAAATAGAGAGATTTTTTGGAAAATGTTTTAATTTATTTATTAGAAAAAAATATTAAATATTTTCTTTATAACTAATAAAAATAAATAATACTTAATAATATAAAAAATAATTTTTTTATATAAAAAATATTAGTACAAATTTATTTAAATATTATTTTAACTTTATTTTTATTGAAAATTAAGTTATAATTTACTATCACATATAATTTGATACTATTAATTTCAATAGTATACTAATAAATCTATTCTTTACCAAAAACAATATAAATAAAAATCTCTAAAAACAAAGACTTTGACAGATAATCCGTTTTCTTTTGAACTCTCACACATACTTCTCAAATTTTTTTTTTTAATTATCATAAATATATTTTATATTTAACCTTAAAATGTCTGCATATTAAACATTTCATTAAGAATGTGAGGTAAACTGGCTATTTAAGCCAATTAACCATTCAAAAATTAAAAATTTTATTTCATAATTAAACTAAATTTGCATCAATATAATAGATGCAGATAAATATAATTTTTCAAAAAATTTTCAAGCCATATTAATTTTTAAAAATTGACTTTTAATTAGCCTATAATTAGATTAATTTAAGTAAAAATTATTCAGTATGAAAATCTTTCTCTTTGGGTTTAATAAAAATTACTTAAAATCTCAAATTTATATTTCATTTCTTTTTTCCTGTGTTTATATCTAGAATTTCAAAAAAAATATAATAAAAATTTAATTTTTATATATTAAAATAATATAAAAGGTTTAAGATTCATATGATTTGTTATTATTATCATCGATTTCATATATATTATTAATAAATTTTTACTTTAATGCTTTTAGAAGCTTCATCTTCTAATTAATTTTAAAAAATTATATACATTATTATTCATCTAATTTTATTGACAAACAAAATGAAATACATAAAAAAAAAATGAATATATCCAAATACTCAAATACATTAAAATTAAATCCTGCCTTTTTCCTGCAATAAAAATTCAATAATCAACCATAAAAAATAAATAAGAATATATTGAAATAAAAAATAATTTGCTTTTTTTTTGAAATAGTAAAAAAAATAATAAGAATTATTACTAAACTTTGTAAAATTATTAAGCATTAAATTTTAATTTTTAATTAATTGTTTAAGTAGTAAATTACAAATAAAATATAAGGAAAATTTAATATAATTTTTAAAAAGAATAAAATATTTATTTTTTAAAAGATATTTATAACTTACAAATATTTAAAACTTTATATATAATTAAAAAAAAATTATATATATTTTTTATAAATTATTATATTTAATATTTAATTAAAAATTATTTATATACCAACCTCAACTATTATTATTTAAAAATAAAAGATTTTTATGTTAAAAAAATTTTTAATTATAAAATAATTGTAAAAAATAAGATTATATAATTAATATATTTTTTTCAATATTAAAAAAAAAAAAATTCTAATTATATAGATTCTTTAAAAAAAAATACATAAAAATTTAAATCAAACAAAATTATTTATTAATTGAATTTTTTATAAATTTAGGGATTTTTGTATTAAATTAATATAATATAATTGACAATAAAAATATAAATTAATTATATTAAAAAAAAATTATAAAAAGAATTTAAAAAAGAAATTAAATATTGAAAAAAAAATATTAATAAATAAAAAAAGATAAAATGTAAAAAAAAATATATATATATTTATAAATAAAAAATTATTATAAAATAAAAAATTTTCAATAATAATAAGTAAAAATATATTAATATAAAATATTGAAAAAAATAAAAATAAATATATTTGTAAATAAAAATATTGAATGATTTATTAATGTAAATTAGAAATATAGTTGATTTTTTATTTAATATAAAAATATATTTAATAGTTGTAATATTATGTAAAAGATTATATTAAAATATTTATATAAATATATTAAATTAAAATAATTATAAATAAATAATTTTATTTAAAAATATATATTTAAAAAAATTAATAAATAAATATTATATTATTTATTTATGATAAAGGAAACAGGAAAATAATAATAAATAAATAATAATTATAATAATATAAAAATAATAAAATAAATTTAATTTAAATATATATATATATATATTTTTATACTTTTTTATTTAATTAATATATATTTATTATATTAATAGAGTCTAAAATTATTAAAATAATATAATTTATATTATATATTATGAATAAAAATACAAATATCTTATTTAAATGCCTATAAAAATATATTATTATATATAAAACAAAATATAAATAATATATATAAAAATATATTTAATATAAATAATAATATAAAAAATAATGTATAAATAACAAATTATTATTATTATCTTAATATTTTTTACTTTTACCAATTCTTAAAGTTTATAAATGTAATATTAATAAATGTGTTAATAATTCAATTAAGATGGTGTATGTATTTAATGCAAATAAGGTTTTTATTTAGATTAAGATTATCATAGATGTCTTACATGCTTATATGTATTAAGTTATTGTTAAATTTGTACTGAATATGTTTGCATCGAATGTATTTCTGGATATAAATTTAATAGTACTAAGACAGCATGTATTTTATAACCTAGAGCTGTTGATGGAACAAAAGAAAAAATATGTCCTTTTGAATGTTAATAATGTTCTTAAGATGGAGAATGCACCTAATGTAAACCAGTTTATTATTTCAATTAAATTCATTAACAATGTGTTCGTTGTCTTGATAGTTTTTCTAATTGTAAAGCATGTACGGAGTAAGGTTGCCTTGAATGTATTTCTGGATATATAAGATGGGAAAGTACAGGAGTATGTTCTAAAAATCCTTAAGATACTAGAGAAAATAATAAATAATTATGTCTTCACGAATGTTAATAATGTAGTGCAGAAGGTGAATGCACATAATGTAAAAAGGTATTTTATTTCGATTAAAAAAGTTAATAATGTGAGCTTTGTAATAATAAATTAAGTAACTGTCATGTTTGCACAGAAAATGCTTGCATCGCATGTCTTCCTGGATTTTAATTAGATAATGTTTCGGGATTATGCACTTCTATATCTGAAGATGATGAATAAAATGAAATAAAATGTCCTTAAGAATGTGAATAATGTAATTAAGTTAGATGCACTTAATGTAAATAAGAATATTATTTGGATAAATAAAGTTAAAATGTGAAATTTGTAATAATAAATTTAGTGATTGCTAGAATTGTAATGAAGATATTGCATATTATGTTTTCCTGGATTTAATTAGATAGTATTTCAG
>NW_004086403.1:0-30953 GCF_000220395.1 Ichthyophthirius multifiliis
CTATATTTATAAATATTTTTTTATATATGAAAAATGAATATATTAAATTAATATTTGCATTTATTTTTAATTCTTAGTAGAATTATTATTAATTATATGTTTTTTTTCCCTATTTTAAATATATATTTAAGACTTTTTGTTAATTAAATAAAAAATCATTATTTGATTTCTTTGATTTTTATTATAATAATTTATTTATAATTAAGAAAAAGTAAATATATTACAATATTATTTTCGAATAAAGTTTATAATTATAATATTTTCTATATAATTAGTATTTTATATAATTATTTTATTTGAATTATCGATTTATATTAATTAAATGTTTATATTTTTTTAATTAAATGTTTATATTTTTTTAATTAATTAATTAAATATATTAATTTTTTAAATTTATTAATTTAATATAAATGTATTTTTTATATATTTATATAATAATAATTACTTTTAATTTAAGTTTTAGTAATAATTCTAATTTATTATCTTTATAAATAATAAATATACCAAAAGATTATTATTATAATTAATTATTTTGCTTAAATATTTAAATATATTATTATTTAATATATTTGATATATCTCTAGAAAATAAAACATTTGCTATTTATAATATCTAATTGAAGTTAATATATACCTATTTCAAATCACTATATAATATATATATATATCCTTAATTATAAAAACATGAGAAATTTATAAATATAAATGAAGATTATTAGAATATATTAAAAGCATATTTTTTCTATTTTAATATCTTTTAAAAATAATATTATTATCATTTATATAAATAAGTATTTACTTCTTTTTAAATATTTGTATATTTATGGAAATTTATTTATAAGTAATAACATTAGTTTTTTTCTAAACTAAGTATTTTTAAATGAAAAAAACATTTAAAAATAATCTAAAATAAAGACGAAATACATAATTAAATTTTGGTATAAAGTATATATATATTAGTTTTATTGACATTTTATATTTATTAAAAAAAAAAATTGTTTATATAGAAACACTATACTAATTTATAAGTAAAATGCAATTTTATATATAAATAAAGTTTAAATTATATTTGGAAAAAATCTTAATTAAATAAATATATTTAATTCATATCATAAATAACAATAATAATTTAGTTTATTTTAATAAAATTTCTTTGTAAATTTTAGACTATATAATATGATTTATTATTATAAAATCAGAAAAAACCTATAAAAATATTAACTAATATATATATATATATATATATATATATATATATATATATATATATATATATATATATATATCTTTGTTAAAAAGTGTTAAATCAAATTAACAAAAAAGTTAAATGATTTAAGTAATTAGAATTAATATGAATATTATGGTAGAATTCGACTTTAAACTAATATAAATTTCAATTAAAACGAATATTTATTAATTGAATAATAAGGCAGTTAAAAGATAAAAAAAGCCTTAAAGAAAGGAAAATTAAAATATGAGTTTTAGATTAAATTAGATTAAAGCATTTTATTATCATATTATCATAAGACTTTTTAAATAATAAAATTAATTATAAAGAAATGTAATTTAAATTCGTTTCGCGCAAAAAATATATATGTATTTTAAATATCCACATAAAGAAGTGTTAAAATCTGCTATAATTCAATTATGGGATATAATACAAGTTTGATAAAAATAAATACCATATATTATGAAATAAGCTAATGAAGCTATTATATTATATATAAGGAATTAAAATAAATATTTTTTATATTTGTATTTCTTGAGTAAACTAATTTTAAGTATAATTTTTTAATATTAATTACATATATTTAGCTAGATAATTTTCTCCTCTATAATAATATATGTAATAGTATATTTTTACTAAGTAGTTAATAATATATAAGCATGCATTTTGGAATTAATAATATCTAATTATAAGAAATGTAGTTTATTTTTATTTAATATAAAACTTAATTTAATAGTTTTATAAATTAATTTATAAAAAAATTAATACAAAATAATTATTTTGAAAAAAATAAAAACCAATTTATAATATACAGAAGTCATACATAAAATACTAATAAATATATATATATATATAAATATTAATAATAATATAATGGGAGATCAATAAAAACCTTTTAAAAATAGATATTTATAAAAACATATAAGCCCTTAAAAGAAAGATTATTAGTGAAATAAATTATTAAAAATAAAATTCTAAGTATCAAAAAATCACTTCCATTTTTATAAAAATTTAAAGAAGTAATAATTAAAGAAAGAATAAGAAGAAAAAAACCAACAATATAGTATTAAATAGAAAAGTAAAAAACATATTTTGATTAAATATACTGATTTATGGCGTTTATTTTTAGCCAGATTTTATTTAAAAACAATATTATAATTAATAAATAAACTACCTAGACAACCAAGTACAAATATGAACTAATAATATATGAAACATTCCAACCAATATTTAATCTAAAAGCCTTCCATAATGACTTGTAACGCACAAATTTTAGATTAAGAGCCCCCCCACACACACATAATCATATGATAAATTAAGGCGCTATAATAATTATGGCTTTAATTTTAGAATATGAAAAATGTTTAGAAGATATAATTGAATTAATTCTATGGGAGAGCCACAATATAAGAATTTAGGGAAAAAAATTAGAATTCGAATTTTTATTTAAAAATGCAGGATATTAACTTATTTGAAGTTGGAAAATAGAGTTTTTCCATGAACATATAATTAAAGAAGGATTTTAATAAAAAAACACTAGGCTTATATTATATATTATATGTTACCTCTTAATCATTGGACGTTAATATGATAAAATAATACTTGTTTAAGGAGTGAGCATGAATTATTTACTTATATAATTATTATGGAAATTGTATTTAGTTTTCTATATTTTAATTTTTTAACATAAATATATAATCGAAATTATTAGTTTATGTGATTTTTTAGAGGAGAAATTTATTTAGAAATTTTAAGAAAAAGAAATATATATAGATATATATATTTAAAAAATATATATATATATATATATATATTTATTTATGTCTAATATATATCGGATATTAATTTTTTAATATAATTTATGTGTTGGTTTTATGTAAAAAAAATGATAATTTAAATATATTTACCATACAAGAAGTAAGATATTAAAAATTCTATTGTTTTTTTTTTATAGAAAAAAAAATGAAAAAAAAAATTATATACAATAAAAAATTAATTTATTTTGACATTATTTTATTTTATGTAAAAAAAAAATAAAAAAATATTTTAAAATAAAAAATACTTGATTGAAATTAGTAAGAAATGTAAATTTTTATAGAAAAATGGAAAAATGGGGGAAATATATATATTCTATTAAAATAAAATATTAAAAAAAAAAATAGGAAAAAAAAAATATAAAAATACAAGTAATATATAAAAATAATATTTTAAGAATATATTTATATTATTATATGTATATTTTTATATATTAAGAAATAATTTTTTTAAAAAATTTGTTTAAACACGAATTATTATAAAATAAGTATATAATTAATTTTTATTTATCTAAATTATTTAAATAAATAAAATAATTTTATATAAAAAATTAAACAAAAGCAAAAACATGAATTCAAAAATAAAATTATATATTAAATATAAATATAAATTTCATTTATTAAAATTAATAATTATATTATTTAAATTAATTTTTTTTTCTAAATAGAAAAATAATCTAATAATATAAAACGCTATAAATGAGTTTTATCATTCGTTATTTTTTATTAATTGAATTGTTTAAAAAGATATTTATTATTTTTTTATATATAATAAAATATTATTTTGTTTTGTTATAATGTAAAATATATATATATAATAAAATGATTATATATATTTAAAAGTTAAATATAATAATTTTCTTATGACTAACATTATATAAAATTACCTTTTCATATATAAAATTAATTGACTAAAATATTCCTATTAAAATTATTATAATTGAAAAAAAAAAAAGAAAAAAAAACTATATTTAAATAATTTTCTTTTATAAAAATTAATATAATAACTTAAAATAATATTATATTTTATATATAAAAACAATAAATAAAAAAAAACATATATTTTTATATTTTAAAATTTAAAGAAATATATATAAAAATTAATTTTTTTTATATATAAATAAATATCATATATTAATGAAATTATTAATAAAAAAATAATGTAAATATAATTTTTATTTTATTTATGCAATTATTTATATTATATGCCCCTATTTAGTAATTTAGTATTTTAATATTATATTTTTAATATAATATACATTATCTTATCAATTTTTTATTAATGGGGATTTACTACAGTTTTAGATTTATTCTATACTGATATATAAAATTAAATTAATTACGTTTTCAGTTAATATAAAGCATGAAATAATTTAATATTAATAATCAAAATACAATATAAAATAAAAATAAGACTATATATAATTTTATACTTGATAAGGTTATTATAAATATATTGTTTATAGAAAAAATATAATATGTATTTTAAATCTGTTCTATTATAAAATTAAATGGAATATAATTAATTTTACATATCATTTTTAAAATAAAAAATTAATAAATTTTTTTTTTTTAATTATTTAATAATAACTAAAATAAACAATAATTTTTAAGCAAAGATAATAATATAATAAAAAGAATAATAAATGATTAATCATATTAAAATATAAGAATAAATATAAAACATCTTATAATAATAAAATATATAATTTGATATTATTACAGTAACTAAAATATATAAAATAATGTTTAAAAATTCATTAGTTGAGTTATAAAATTTTAAATAATAACTTTAAGAATTATAAAAAATATTTTTATACCACTTTGATATATTTATAATATAAAGAGAATTAGATAATGCTTTAGATTAACTTTTAGAAAAACTTAAAATTACTGAAAATATAATTATAAGAAGTTTAACTAATATAATTTGTATTGATTTTAAACATAGTAGAGTTCTTAGTAAATAACTTGCTTCTTAACTTTATTTATTTTAATAATCATAAATAATTAATATAATTACTGAATATATAAAATTACATAATAATGAAAATATAATTAATCATTTAAGAAAAAACTTAATAAAATCTAACTTTAAAATTTTATGGAAATAGCTGAAGTTTTATGATTATTACAAAGAAGCTTTTTCTAATTTAATTGAATTTTCGATATATAAAAATATTTGAATATACTCTATAATAAAATATATTTTATAAAAAAAATAAAGTTTTAAAATATAATATAATATAATATAATATAATATATAATATAATATAATATAATATAATATAATATAATATAATATAGGTGGTGGACCCTTTCATTAAGGTCCCATACAAACATAAAAATATAAAAAAAAATTAAATAAAACAAATTATTAAATTATATATTTTATTTACTTTTATTTTTTTATTTATTTTTTATAATATTTAATTATTATTTAATTTAAGAAAATATATTTTATTTTCTAATATATTTTAAGAAAATATCTTTTATTTCTAATATATATTTTTTTTTTTTTTTTTTATATTCATGTTTTATGGGTGGGCGAGGTAAAAAACATATAATGTTTTTTTCACCTCTATGTTTTATTTTATCCGAACGTTAAAAATCTACTAGGTTCACAAGATCCGAAATTTAGTAATTCTTTTTCTTATATTTAGCATGTTTAATCTTCAATACCAAAGTCCATTAATGTAGAATTATTTACTGAATCAGATTTATGAGTTTTTAGGTGTTTTTTTTGGGTTTAGAGAGTTTTAGCTTAGGAGATTCGTAATTTATAGGAGAGAACATAAGCCTATTTTATTTAATTTTCTTGCTAATAGATATACTCCTAGACTATTCTCGAATTTATTATTTAATTTAATTAATATTTAAACAGCTTTTTTTTAGGATTTAGAGGAAAGTGTTTGAAACTAAGGAGAAAATTCTATTTTATGAGCCGAAAATGTAGATTATTAGTTCTTTGGTGGGTTTTGCTTTATTACTTATTTTTTATTCTGAAAATCTGATTATTTAGTTTATGGAAGGATAGATTTAACTTAATGCTCTAATTAGTTATTAATTGAAGTAGTTAAAATATTTTATTATTTTAATTAGATTTTAGGAGGATTCTATTAAGCAGAGAAGGATTAAACTTTTAACTATTTTTTTATTATTTGAAAGAATATTCGTATCTGAGATTGCAACTTAGAATTAAGGCAGCTTTAATAATAATAGTAAAGATCTTAATTTTAGTAGATTTATTTATTTTAGGCTTTCTAAAAAATCTTAAGAAGTTAAATAGTAGTATTAAATAACGACATTCGAGTTTTTAAATATCGAGAAATTTTTTATTTTTTTTAAGATTTTTTTAATATAATATAATATAATATAATATAATATAATATAATATAATATAATATAATATAATATAATATATTATTTTATTTTATTATTTGTTCATATATTGTTATATATGTTAAAAATAATCTTATTAATATAATAAAAAGAATGAAAAATGATTGTCTTTTTTACACTTTTTTTTTATATAAAATAAAAACTATTTGAGAAAGAAATATTTAAATTATTTTATTTTTTCATATTATAATGGAAAATTATATTTTTTTAATTAATTTTTTTATTTGTAATAAGCAACTTCTTTTTTTTTGTTTTGTTTTGTTTTTTATTTTAAATTAAAAATTTAATTATAAAAAGTAATAATTTAATTAATTAAATGTATAGTAGATTTAATTTATTTTTGGATTATTAAAAATAAATATAATATTTATAATTGTTGTATAAATATTATTATTTATTGGATAATAATGAATGAATATTTATAAAATAAATTCTAAATTTATCTATATTATATTTTTAAAATCATTTTTAATACAGAAATCTTTAAATAATTATCAATATTTCCAAATATAAATAATAATTAATATATCATTTTTTAACTTTTTATCATATAATATATATAAGTTACAAAAATAATTTATTTTAATTTAATATTTTTTTCAGATAAATTTAAATTAAAATATATCAATATGCTATTTTTTTTTATCTGCTTAAATTTATAAAAAAAAATTAATAATAATTTTCTAAAAATATAGAAAGTTTAATTTTTTTAAATATTAATAAAATTAAAATATATTTATATAGTTTTATATATTATAAATTTAAAAATTTATAAATACATTAAAAAAAAATCATTATATTTATAATTATATCTTTTATATCTATAATTAAGGTTTAAATTCAGATATAAATATTTAAAACATACATTAAAATAATTATATTAAAAAATACTTTATAATAATAAAGAAAAAATATATCTATAATTAATATAAATTAGATATATATTTTTAATATTAAAATTAAATGATTAAATTATTATTATTATATAGTATTAAAATATATATAAGTATATAAATATATATATATAATTATATAAAAATATATATAAATATAAAAATATATATGTATCTATATATATTTAAATATAAAATTTTAATACATATATTTATTAATACATTTTGCATTTTATATATTATTTTCTATAAATATATTAATATATTTATTATTTGAATAAAAATGTTAGATTTTCTGATTATCTTTTCATCTTTTCAATTTTTGTAATATCTATAAATATATTAATTATATTTTAATATAATAAATAAATATTTTTAGATATAAAATCTAAACAAAATTAAATTAATAAATTAAAATAAATATAAAAAATAAATAATTTTTTATAAAATTTTATATCTAATAATATATAATTATTTATTTTTTAAAGAAAATAAAAATAGATATATAAATAAAAATATATAGATATATAAATAAAAATATTTATATATATATATATATATATATCTATAGATATAATTATATTTGTTTTTATTTATATATATCTTATTATATTAAAAAATAAATATATATATCTTTTAATAGACATTATTCGTAAAAAAAATTAAATTTCTCAATGCATTTAATATTTCTTTAAGAATTATATGTAAAAAAACATTTAAAAAAATTAATTAACTGACAAAAAATATTAAATAAATATTTTAAATAAAAAAAAATCTTATTTAATATTTAAAAATATATAAATAAATTCTTTTTATTATTAAAAATTTAATTTTTATATAAAATATTCATTCTAAAATAAATTTTGTATATATTTTTATTAAATATATACAAATTCTTTCTATAAAATTATAAATATTAATATTAATATAATAAATTTAATTTTTATTATTATAATATACTTAATATTTTTTTTATAATTTTCCTTTAAAAAAAATATAATACATATGATTCTTTGTTATCTTTAATTAGATATAAAATTAATTTTATATAATCAAAAATAAAATTTTCTTGTTATAATAATAAAATTCTTACTTTTATATTAAATTAAAATTTATAATCAATAAAAAATAATAATTTTAATAACTATTATTTTGAATTTAATTATTATTTTTCTTAAGAATAAAATGGAATTAAAGTCAGTTTAATTTTCCTTTTGATATATTGATGTATGAATCCCAAATATTATTTTTATAAAATAATTAATAGATAATAATATAGATACAAATGATTAAAATATATAAGTTAACTCACCTTAACATAATGCTTTTAAAACTAATAACTTGAAACTTTTATTATTAATAGTAAATAATAGCAAAACTGATATAAATTTATTAAATATTAATTAAGTAACTCTTATTTTCACATCCCTTTAAACAGAATACAAATATTAGATTTAGAATAAGGAAATTAATAAAGTTAAGAAATTTTGAGATTAATAAACTAAAAATATTTAATAAAATATATAATAAGACTATAATATAGAAATATATGATTTTGTTTATTTGTTTAAGATATTAAATATATTAAATAATAATATCTATATATAAAAAAATAATATTTATATTTTAATAAATAAAATATAATTTATTTTATAAAAATAAAAAAAAAAATATGTCACTTAATATTAGAAATAAATAATTCGCAAGATATCACTATTTAGCAGCAGTAAGCTTGATTGTTTACTCTACTACCCGTTGTGGATTGCTTGATTACAAAAAATACTTCCGTTGGGCACCTGTAACAAGACTTTGAGTGTAATTTATATACATATTAATATTTTTTAATTATTATATATAATAAATATATATAGATTATATTTTTAATAATGATTTTGAAGAATAAGAATAAATATTATTTATTTTTTATTTTCTTTTATTTTAAACTATTTTTATTTTATTTTTTAAAAAATATAAATAGTATTGATTATATTCAAATATTAAAAAATAGTTTGAAAAAAATATATTTAGAAAAATATATATATTATTTATATAAATATATATATATATATTTTTTTTTTTTATTCATCATTTTATCAATTGTATTTTTTATTTTTTTTACAAAATATTTTGTTTAATATAATATTTAATTTCAACAACTTATTCGTATATTATAATGATTTTTTTTATTTTTTTTCAATAAAAAATATTAATTTAACTCATTCTCAAATAATTTAGTTTTTAACTAATTTCTATTATTCTTGAAATTCTATTATATTTATTAAACTAGCAGCCAAAGTAGTTAAATAATATCCACTAATGGAATTTTACAAACTAGGACTTTAAAAGTGTTAAATAATCTAAATATGTGTAAATAAATCATAAACTTAGGACTTTACACTTATATAAGTAAAAATACTCAAAACATCATCAGCATCTAATATAAATTCTACCTCTTATCTATGTTTTTTATAGAAATTATTTATACAAACAGTAATTTATTCTGATGCTTTTACAATCATTTTTAATTTTCCTATAGGACTTTATATTTCGGGTATTTTCCGTATATATTTAATACACTTGAAATAATTATCATTTTACAGATTTTTTTAATATAAAAATGAATCATTATTATTTTTTTAGGATTATATGATTTCTATTTAACTTTATTTATTTAAAATAGATTAGTCTGTATTTTACAGATTATTGCTATCTAATATTAATTTATTTTATGAAATGAGTTTATTTTCTAGATAATCTATTGGAATAATAGTGGTATCATTTTTTTATTTTAGAATGAAGTTTATAGTTTTATAGTTTAGACAGAATTTTTCCCTTATATAGAAAAATTCTGGGTTTAAATTCCTATATTGGTTCATGTTTTTTTTTAATTATTTTTCATTTAAAATATTCTTTAAGTGTATTAATTAATATATAGTATTATAAAATTCTTCATTTTTAAACAAAAAGGAAGTCATGAAATTTTACATATTTTCTTTTGAATGAAATATGTTCGTTTTTTTTTTTAAAGACTGTACATATTCATTAATCCTTCTGTAATTATTTTTATGAATTTCTTTATTTCGATAAAAGCTTGGTCGAATATTTGATTTTCTTCAAGTGTTTCTTCATAATTACTTTATATTTTTAACTCTAGACTTCTCCGGGCTATCAATTAGTACTTATTAATGAAATATTCATAAAATTATTTAATTAAAAAGCTTAAAATATGGTTTTCATCGTAAAGTTATTGGCTTATAATTTCGTTTTTGATAATATAGTCTTCTAATTATTTAATTGTTGTTTGATTTTATTTTAAAATATCCCTTTTTTAAGCCTGAAACTATGGAAAAGCATAAGAAAAAGAAGAATTTATAGAACTAAAACTTGTTTTTATATCGTGAATAGAATTTTCATTAAAACTAGTTTTTTCGTAATTTAAAATATAATTTATTTTTGGATTATTTTAAATAGAATGCGTATCTACATCTTCTAATATTTATGATTTATTAATTAGTTTTTTATATTTTTCTTAATTATTTTTATTTTTTAAAGATTTTCTTATTTTAAGGATTAAATTTTTTATTTATTTATTAGAATCCGCATAATTTACTTAAAATAATTATTATATATAAATTTAAGAAGAATATCCTTCGAAATTTTTTATTGATTATAGTATTAAATAAGACCATCCACATGTTTTTTTTAATTAAATACATTATTCTTTTAAGGTTTATAGCCATTTTTCCTAATTTATTTTTTTAAATATTTTTGAATTTATTTGTTAATATAATTATTTTTACGTTATGATTTGTAAAGTTTAAGCACATTATACCAAATTTAAAATGGCTTACTTTATCAATTTTTATTTTTATTTATCTTTTTTTAGAATTTTGAGTTCCCATTGATTGATTTTTTATATTAAAAAGTATGAATATAAGAAATAAATAGAATTTTGTATTTTTAAAAATATATTTGAAATATAATTAATATAAATTAAAATATTTCAGAAAAAATATAATTATAAATTAATTATATAAAAGTAAAAATAAAATGAATAATTTAAATTATATTAATTGAAAAAAAAAAATTATAGATAAATTTAAGAAAAATAATATATATAGAAATATATAATAATTATATATTTATGATTTAACAATATAATATATAAATAAAATATATTAATATAAAATAAATATAAATATATGTAAATATTTATAAATATAAATATATGTAAATATATATATATACTATATATATATATATTTTATATATATTTTAATTTTCTATTTATTTTATTTTTTAAATTTGATTAATTTTTTTTTTATATTATCATATATACAATTAATTATATTTAAAAAAAATAAAATATTCAATACTATTTTTATAAAGGTTTTTTTTATTATTATAGAGTTTAATTTTAAAAAATAAACAATTAAAAAAATCATTTTTTTGTAAAATAATGAATATATATTTAATATTTAAATAGAAATATTTTTTATAAAATAATATGAAATGAATAAACAAATTTTTTTAATTTTTTTTTTTATTAAATAAAAAAAAAAATTAAAATAATTAATATCATTAAGCAGTTTGTTATTATTCTTATTATTATTCATTTTATTATTCTTATACTTATTCTTCATCATTTCTTCTTCTTCCACCCTATCCATATCCTCTTCTTCCACCTTCACCTCTATTTCCTCCACGAGGACCTGCACCTCCCATTCTTCTTCTTGCTTTTCCTTCTTCATCATCTTCTTCTCTAGAAATATAATTTTATTTTGATGCTTTAAAAGTATTAGGAATGACATTATCGGCAGAAATTCCGAGTTTTTCCTTCAAATATTCACATCCTTTAAGATTTAAATAAAGATAAGTGAATCCCCAATTATATACTTCCTCCATTAAACCTCTATCTTTTAATGATCTTAATAAAATATAGCAGTGGAGGTTTGGCACATTTGTTTCTTCGTGGTTTCCTTAAAAATCTTTTTTTAAAACAAAAACTCCATCGTTTAATAATTATTTGTAAATTTTAATTTTTGTTTGTTTTGGAACGTGTACCATTTTTTTTTTATTATTATTAATTTTCTTTATTTAATTATTATTTTAACTCTGTTTTTTTATATTTTTATTTTAGTATTTACTAAAGATTTTTTAGTTTTAATTTATTTATATATAAATATATTTATATATATAAATATTATATATTATATAATATATAATATAAATTTAAAAAATATTTTTAATTATATTTTTTTTCTTTATAAATTTTTTATTTATAATTTATTTATTATAAGAGAAAATGTTCTTGATTTATAATACCTTTTTTATTTAAAATAATTGAATTATTTATTATTTTTTCTTTTTATATATTAAATATATATATTATATAATTTTATAATTATTAGAAATTTTAATCATATATGAATTTTTTATTTTTATTTGTTTTTTTATATATTATTTATATTAAAATTAAAATTAAAAAAATATTAGAATTTTTACATTTTTTCATCTTTGCTTTTTTTTTATTAAAATATTTATAATCTTTTCATAATAATTTTTATTAATTATAATTCTTTTAATATTTTCGTTAATTTTTAAAATATAGAAGTTTTTAACTTTATAATTTCATAAATTTAAAAAATAAAAATATTTTATTATTGAATAGTATTTTTTTCTGAATAAATAATATAAAATTAAAACTAAATATTCATATAAAATATTATTCTTACATTACATTTAATATATATTAACAAATAGTTTACATAATTTTATTTTTTACAATGAAATTTTTCTTATATTAATAGTTTAATTTTTATTTAATATTTAATTTATAAATTATAAAAAAAAATATTAAAAAATAAAATATTCTTAATAAAATAGCAAAATTTTATTTAGTAAAAAATAAATATTAAAATCATTTTAAAAATATTTATTTATTTCATATATTTTTATAGCTATTATAAAATATTAATTTAATATCTTTTTATATACACAACGAAATAACTAATTTATTTTTAAAATAATTTTAATTTAATTATTTTTTGTATTTTATTAATACTAAAATAAAAATAAAAAAATTATTTATTAATAAAAATGAATGATATAATATTTTTTTTATTTATTTTATCAAATATTTAAAAATAAATAAAATATTTTTTATATTTATTTTGTATTATTACATAATTAATTTTTTAAAAAAATATAATTGATATATGTTTTTCTTTTTCTTTTTTATTTTCTTTTTAAATATTATTTTATTCATATTTAATTTTTTTTGTTTATTCTTTAAAAAAATAAAAATAAAAATTATTCTTATATATTTACTTTAAAATTTATAAAAAAATATAAAAATAACATTAAAATTATATATAAAAAGTATTATTTTTTTAAATTAATATTAATAAAAAAATAAAAATATAAAAAAGTTAATGGACAGTTCATTAAATTGTATAGTGACAGAAAGCAAACTAAAAAATATACAAAAAAGCAATTAATCAATAAATAAAATTTAAACTAAAAATCTTCCATTAACAGAAAATACAAAATTATTAATATTTGATACAAATGACCATGATTTTAATTATTATCAAAATTAAAATTAAAGTTTGAAATTTGGTGATATTATATCAATTAGTTTATCATAGAATTCTTCTTGTTTTTTAATATCGGATGGGTTTGTATAAATAAATACATATATATAGGATTTAGATTATTTAGGAAATGGTTAAATTTTTGAAAGATGTCTTTTTTAAGTTTGTCCTTAATTTAATTATAATATTTAGAATTAGTTATATGAATATAAATAAAGTTGTGAAAAAATGAAGGATTTTTCAATTTAAAAAGTCATTAAAAGAGATGGCCTTTAAAAATATTAATAAATGGAAAAAGAAGCGATATAAGAATATAAATAAAATGTATATATTTTTGAAAAGTATAAAGGAACAGAAGTCCAATATAATTAAAATATTTAATTGGTTCATTAAGCATCAAATAAGTTTTTGATTTGTAATTATTTAGAGTCAGAATAAGAAAAAGAAAATTTTAAACTAGAATTATAAGAATTTTGTTCGAAAAATTCTCTTTTTTAATTTAAAGTTTCTTATTCACATTAAATAAGAAATGACGGGTATATATATATGCATATATTTATGTAAATATATATTAGATTTGTATAATTAAACGATATTGTTTATATTGTTTGTTCTAATTAATATTTGGGAAGAATACCTTTTATTCACTGTTCTTAAGTTAAAAAAGAAAGCAAAGAATTTAATGCTTTTTTAGATCAGGAAGTTTTTAAGAAACTATTTATTAATTATAATAGTCGTAGACTTCCGAATAAATAAGTAAAAATTAATATTTTACAATTTTATTATTTAAAATTAAGTAAATTGATTAAAAATATTTAGATGTATAGGAAGATATTTAAAAATAAGGAAGTCCTTCATAAAGCTCTAGTATATATAAAACAAGATCTTTAAGTCATTTTTTTAATAAATCTGATTAAGATTATAATAATTCTCAAATAAATACAGTATCGAAAATTAATTGTAAATAAATACAAAATTAATATAGTATTTACTTATATTATAAATATATATATAGTTTATTAATAATAAGAAGTAAATGTATCACTTTAATATAAATCTAGATGGAAATTTTTTTTATTTTCTTAATTTATTGAAAATAAAGAATTTATTCTTTATGGAGATAAAATATGGATAAATCATATTGAAAGTATGAATTGTTTAGTTCTCAAAAAAAACGAGTCAGATTAATATTATTATGTTAAAGCTGAAAGTTTAGGTAAAAAAGAGATTTTTTTTAAAAAGTTTTAAGGAAATACGAACGGAATGTGGATTATTGAAAATAGAAATTTTTTTAAAGGAGGATATATAAATATAAAAGATATGTTTTATTTAAGGTAATATATATATAATAAAATATAATATAATATAATATAATATAATATTATAATAAGTTTATTATATATGTATATTTTTTATTTAATTCATAGAAATTTTTCATCAGGAAAATATTTAAGTTTAATATATTTAGAAAATAAAAATTAGTTTAAATTTAATATTGTAGACGCTCCTGATGTTTTTTCATTATTTTCATTTACTATAATTGGAAATAACGAAAGTTAATTTTTAACTAAAAGTTCAATCTTTTAAATTAAATCTTATTTTTTAAACGTAAAAAAAAAAATATATAATAATATATATATATATATATATATATATATATATATTTTTATTTTTTTAATTTTTATTTTTTTATAGGGATGGTTAAAATTAATATTTAATAATAAATAATAAGAATATGAAGAAGACGATACTTAAAATTAATATTTTTATTAAAATAGTTTATCTATAGAAATACATAAATAAAATCCTTAGGATGAAAATGCTTTTAAAATTTTTAAGGCATCTCTAAATGAAGTTTTAGAAGCTAATTTTTTAGTAAGTTCATTGCCTATACTAGTTCAATCAATCGTCAAACTTGAACAAATTAGTCTTTTGGGTTCAGATAGAGGAAAAATCGTGAATTTTATAGAAAAAAACGAAATAATAAGTAAATAATTGAAATTTTTGTAAGTATGTATAAGAAATATTAAGAAATTCTGTTTAGGAAAAATAATAAATACTTAAATAAATGACAATGATATATTTGGTAAGCCTAATTCTAGTAGACAAAAGTTACTTTTTGAGCAAAACTATATAGATATAATATGTAGTTTATTAAAAAATTTACTAAATGAAGAAGAATTAATTGAACTGGAATAAATATTTAAAACTGAAAAAAAGAAGAAATTTTCTTAGAAAATAAAATAATGTTTAAGAAAACAAAAAGGCATAAAAATTGATTTAAGAAAATTAGAAAATTAAATAATTTTTAAACAAAAATATTATTATATATATAATTAAAACGAGAATCGTTAAAAAGAGTCTATTTTTGATATTACGGTTTTAAATAGAAACTAAATAAACTTAGTCTATATTTAATTTCTAAAGGAAAAATATATCATTACGAAACTTATATATAAGCTTTTAAGTGCTATTTGTTTAAAAAATTCAGAAAATTAAAAATATGTATATAATAATTAATTAAATAGTATTAAAATGCATGCTAAGTATATGAAAGAATGTATTAAATGTATTATTTAAATTGTATGTGAAAACGAGTTTATTGTAAATAATATAACTGATGATATATATATTGCTTAAAAATAATAAAGAACGTATAATAACAAGCAAATATATTAATTTTTATTTTATTTTTTTATAAAAAAATAGATAAGATGAAATATAAAATTATTACTAAAATACATTAGATTTAGATAATATATTGACATTTTTTTTAAAAATAAGTCTTTAATTAGAACCTTAGAATAGAAATATTAATTTATTGAAATTTTTTAGGAAGATATGTAAATATAAAGGAGAAGGAATATCTGTAAATTAAGAGATTATATTTAAATATATTGAGAATATAAAAAACTTAGAAAAGCAAATATTTATTCCTTTAAAAATAAATAACCATAGTATGGAATTATAGATATTTATTAAAAACCAGAAAATTATAATAGATGAGATTTCTATAGGAATATAAAGTAATATATAATAAAATCAGATTTTATTATATTTTGTCGAATAAATAAAATTATATTCTGATTTATGTTTATAAAGGAATTATTTATGGAAGGAAAAACTATAAAAAATATTCACTATAGAATATATACTTAAATAGATTTTCAATGAAAACCTAAACCCGGAATTAAGATCTGCTTTTTGTAATTTAATGCTTAATCTTTTTTTAGATAATGATCCTTTAAATATGTTAATATTACCTCAAATGTGTAGAGTATATAAATATTAATAATTAGAAGATAATTAAATAAATAATAGTAATAAAATATTTCTATAAGACTTTAATTATTTCGATAAATTAATCTAATATTCAATTTAATATATAGATAATTAAGTAATTTAGGCCTATAATTAATCTAATGCATCTTAATAATAGACTATTAAATAAATTTAAAAATAATAAGGTTAGGAGGTTAAAGGAAAAAATGTACTTTCTAATATTTTAACTTTAAATATAATTAAAACTTTAAAAATTTTAGTATAGTTTAATATTTTGGAAATACTAGATAAGAAAAAACTCTTTCCTAAAATTTTCTGTTCATTAGCTTAATTACTATAATACGATCCAAAAAATATCGGTTTAATAGAATACTTAAATAAACAGAGAGAAATAAGGTTCTAAACGTTAATTAAATAATAAAATGTGAATGGTATTTAGAGTTTGACTCAAAAGCTGGTATTTATGATATAAAAAACACAAGATGTAACAGTAAAAACACTCAAAATACTTATAAAAGGTCAACTTAAAAAAAAAAGCATTGAAGAAGAGGAAGAAAAGATTAAAAATGATTCTATTTAAAATAAAGGATATATAATAGGAGGTTTAATATAGATTTTATAAATGATAAGAGGTAAAGATTTGGATGAGAAAACAAATAAAAAATAAGAAAAAATTTACATAAAATCTAAAGTAGAGATTTGTGAATTATTCCTATTTTTTCTAGATATGAGAATGGATTATTTAATAGCAAATTTTATATCCTGGTTTGAATTTTTATCAAAAAATAAATAAAAAAAAGGAGAAAATAAAAAATATATAAAGGATTCTTTATAAAAATAACTCTAAACTGTAATACCTAATATATAAAAAACAGGAATATTATTTATAGATGAATTATATAAACCAACATTAGATAATTATAATAATGTACTTTTTAAAAAATGGAAGTGTTTATTTTTTAAAAACTAAAATAAAAAAAATTAAACTTTATAGATTATACAAACGGATAACTATTTTTTAGTGATCTTGATTAACTTTTTTCAGGAAAATTCGAAAATAGTAAAGTATATATTTATATATTTAAATATTCATATATTCATATATATATATATCTTTTTAAAGTTAATCTGTGAATTTTTACCTAGTTTATTAATAAGCTTTTTTTTAGAAAATGATAGTATTTTAAAAGATAAAATATTAGAATTAATAAGGAATTCTTATAGTCAGGCTATTAATTTATTTGAAAAATTAAATAATTGTTAAGTTTTATTTGATTAATGTGATATAATACCATTTAGGGTAACATATATATATATATTAATATATATTAATATATATATATATATATATATATATATATATATATATATTTATAAATACATATAAATTCTGTTAGGTTTTCTAAAATAGAATAAAGTAAATAAAAAGCTTAGCTGAAAAATCAGAAGTGTGGCTTTTAAAATTTGGAGAAATTTTCGAAAATTTTAATGAAAATATAAATAATGAATAAAATGAAGATATTTTTGATATAATAGCTATATTAGATGATTTAAGTTCTCTTTTTTTTAAAGGTTCTTATATTGATAAATAGAACAAATTAATAAAGGGCGAATTTTATCATTATTATATTTAATAAAAGAAAAAAATATTTAATAAGATATAATTGCATGATCAAATAGACTAAACAAGATAAAAAATATTTACTTTTTTATAAGGACATATCCCTATAATAAATCTAATAAAAGACTCATAGAATTAATTGGTGAAATATTTAAAATAATATAGTAAAAACAAGAAATAAAAATACTAAATTTTAGAATTATTAGAAATGTTATATTAAGTTCTGACTTTTTTCTGTATAAATAATTAAGAAAACTAGTTAATTTTATCAAAATATATAGGCTTTTTTTTAGACGAGATAGCGTTCGATTTTGGATAGTTTGAGCTTTTAAAGTCTATTATTTAAAATAATAAATTCCTTTGTGAGTCTTTATTGGAGACTTTTTTAAAGTAGATTTTTAATGCAGTAAAAGACTTTGGAAGACAATTTCGTTTTATTTAAATTCTAGAGATACTATAAATAAATGGAAAAAATTATATTATAGACAATTAAATTAAAATTTTTAAATTATTAGTTCCAATTATTGATATTTAGGATGATAAAGAAATTATTTAATAGGCTAATTATTTCCTTTTTGGTTAGTTTGATAAGAAAATGCATTTTAAGTTTGATTTTTAAGTTAAAAAATTAGATGATAAATAAGATGTTTTTAATTAAAAATAATACGATTAGTGCTTTCTTTATCATTCAGCTATTTTAGATGCGTTTATAGCCTGTGTTTAAGGAGATGAAGGGTTTAATATTAATTGCTAGAAAGTAAAAAACTTGTTTAAATTGGATTATTTAATTGATATTTTAAATAAAGAAGACTGCTTTTTAGAAGAAGATGAGTTTTTGATTTTAAATACACTTTATTAAATAAAAAATAAGGGTATTGTTTGATAAAACCAAAAGTTCTTCTATTAATAATTTCTATATATTTAAATTTAAATAATGTAATTAAAAAAAAAAGTTAATATTTAATAAGGATATTTATAAATACATATATATATAAAATATATAAATATTTATATTTTAAATTTATATATATATATATATATTTATATATCTTTTTTTATTAGTCTCATATAGAAAACTTAGATTTAGAATTATAAAATATTAATTTTTATATGAAAATCGAAGTAAATAGATTCAAAGAAATTCGTAGATTTGATACATCATTGATATTTTATTTAAATTATTTTATTAATTTCTTCGTTTTATTTTGTATTCATTACTGTAAACTAATTTTATCATAAATCAATATGAATAATTAATAAGATTTTCAGATTATAAAAGAATTAGAAGATAGTATTATTTATAAATTATCACTAATAAATTAATTTTTAAGTAAAACATAAATTAGAATTATTCTTGAGTTCATATAAATCACTAATACTAATAGATATAATTAATTAATGAATTAAATTAATATTAAATATTACCATGATTATGATTTTAATATTTTTTTAAAAGATGTAATTTTTAATATAAATATATATATATATATATATATATATATATATATATATTTTATATTCTTTTAAGGAAATTTAAGAATAAAATAATTAATTTAAATAAAATAAAATAGATAGTTTTCTAAGTTTATAAAACTGGAAATATTTATTAAAATAAATAAACAAATCAGAAATTCTTAAAAATGCTAAAGATAACGAGCTTTCTGTTTTGTCTCTTGCTATAATGAATATTTAACATTTATTTGACAAAAAGGTTAATTTTAAGGATTTTCTTTCAAAAATGATTTCTTATATAACAAATGGCATAATAAACAAAGCCAATTAGAATAACATGATATATGTACTAAAAATAATGAATAAAATATTAGAATTAAGCGAAAATAGCTTGACTTAAATGTAAAATTTATTTGACTAATTAGGTGCTACAAAGATGGTTTTATCATTAATTATTGATATAAAATAAAATCCTTTTGACGATAATTTATTTTCAAGTCTTTTAGAATTCCTAATAAAACTTTTAGAAGGTGGGAATTTATAAGTACAAGAAACTATATATGAGATTTTAATATAATAGGGATAAAGTGAAATTCTTTTTAATAAATTTCATTGTATTTTAGCAGAATATATAGAAGGCTTAAAATAAAACGTAAAAAAACAGATAATTTTTGAAAAAAAAAATTCAGGTACTTAATAAGGAAATAATGAAAGTATGAAAAATTATTTTTAAGCATAATCAAATTAAAATGGAAGCTTAGATATTTTATTTTAAAATAAAAAAATAATCAAATATAAATAAAAAGAATAAAAATATTTAAATTAAAATAATAATATATAAATATCTTTGATTTAAAGAAATGAAAAGAATAATAATAACTATAATAATAATAATAATAATAATAATAATAGTAATAGTAATAATAATACTATTATATAAAGAAATAAGTATTTTTCTTAAATATCTATAGTATACAATGATGGCGAATAAATGCAAAATAATGAAAATTAATAAAATTAAAATAATTAAACTACATTAGATCTAAATAATACAAGTTAATTAAATTAAGAAGTAGTGATGACACTTTTAAAAGTTTTATAGTTATTTTGTGAAGGTCATAATTCTAATCTATAAAATTATTTAAGATAATAATAAAATAATAGACATTCATATGATCTAATAACAATTACAGTTGATGTAAATACAATTATATAATAATTTATATATAAATATAGATATACGAATATAAAAAAATATAAATATAATAAATTATATTTATATATTAATATATATATAAAAATATATATATATATATATATAAATAAATATTTATATATATATATATTAATATAGTATTTGAAATAATGAAATCTTCTGTACATTTTAAAAATCTAAATATATAATATTTAATCTGTTATTTTTTTTCTAAAAATTAAAAAAATTAAATGAAATATTATTAATTTTTAAAAATACATTTTATAAAAATATATTATATATAAATATATATATATAAATATATATATAAATGTTATTTTTTTTATATTTATTTATATATTTTTTCAATTATTTTAAACAATAAATATATATATATATATATTATTTGCTTTATTATTATATAATTATAATTTATTTATTTTTTTTATAAAAAGCTTTTAGAATAATTTAGTATTAGATTAAATAGAATTAATTATTAGAGCATAATAAAATGCTTAGATACTTAATTGAATTTGTATAAGGTCCTTGTAATTTAAATTAATAGAAAATTATAGATTCAAAGTTTTTAGAAATTACATATTAAATTTTACAAACTAAAATAAATAAAAAATAAAATAATTCTTCAAACATTCTTTTATACAGATGGTAATTAGAAAAACTCAAATATAAATTGATGATTTTAATTACTAGTCTTCTAGAACTAAATTCAGATCCAACTGTTATTAAAAGAGTTATGAGAAGTATACCTTTGAATACTTTAAAATAAAATATTTCAACTATTTTTAAGAGATATAAAAAAAATATGGGAATATGTATAATATTGAAGCTCTTTATCATGTATAAAATAATTTCATATATTTAAAATATACTTAATAAAAAAAGTTTAATTAAGAGCCAGATTATAATGATGTAGAAAATAATAAAAATAGTTATTTTGAATTAATAACAGAAACTGGATTTTATATATATTTTCTTATATGTTATTATTTAGAAATGCCGTAAAAAAATCATATATATATATATATATATATAAAATAAAAAAGAAAATATATATATATATAATATAAAAAAATATATATATTTTTTTTTTTAAAAAAAAAAATGAAGTTCATAAAAAGAATAAAAATGTTATGACTAAGAACTTGATAACGACACTAAAAAAGAATTAAGTGAGTTAGATAAATATTTTAAAGATTCTAAAGTAAATATAATATATTTTTGATATAAATATATTTATTAATATAAAAGACAATTCATTATTTTAATTTATATTTTATTACTAAAATTATTTAATTTTTACATGAAATAATAAAAAAAACACTTCTATATATCAAAATAATAATCAAGAAAATAAACAAAACTGAAAAATAATATATATAGAATTCCATAAAATAAGATATAGTAACATAATATTTTAAAGAAAGCTTAATTTTTTTTAAGAAAAATTCTGCTTTAATAGAAGTCGTGATAAATAATTAAATTGTTAAAGTTCGCTTTATAAAACTTCCATATTGTCATTATTTACCAAAAGAGTAAAAAACCAAATTTTAAAATACAATCAAAAGAGAATCCACAATAACAAAATTATAAGGACTTTTAGACTTTTATAAAAAGACTATTTTAACATGTAAATATGAGGAATAACTATATTTGTTTTTTTCAAGGAATTCCTTTATTAAACTTTTTGCGGATTACGTTGATTTATGGAGGGATTTATAGTTTTTACTTTCTATTATTTTAAATTTACTAATTATTAATAGTTATTCAGAAATTAATAGTTAGTATTAAGGTTTAGATATATTAGACAAATATTAAAACAGATTATATAAACCTTAAATAAATAATTATTCAGTAGAAAAAACTATGAGTGTGTTCTTATTTTGTGGTTATATTATGATTTTATGCTCTATTTTTGTTTTGACCTCCTTTTTGATTAAAAAAGGGCCTCTTTATATAAGAGAATCTAAATAATCTAGTGAAGAATTTTATAATAAAAATGAGGGATAAGGTATATTATTTGATTATATATATAATAATTTTATAATAGAATATTAAATAAATAATATAAAATAAATAATAATAACAATAATAAGTATTTTCAAACTATTTAAAAGTGCAGAAGTAGTTTATTAAATTAGTAGTTTTATTTTTTCTATATTAGCAACATTTGTTCATCCGTTTTTTTTCGCTTTTCATTTAACTGAATTTCTTGTCCGATATCCAACACTGAATAATATTTTAAAATCAGTCTATGAGTCTTATATTTCTTTAGCTTTAACTTTTATGTTAATTTTACTATTTATTTACTTTTTTACGATTATTGGATTTACTTTATATTATGATTCATATGGGGGAAGATGTAATTAATTATATTTGTGTTTTTTTGAAAGTTTCGATAAAAATTTTAAAAACAATGGAGGTTTAGGAGGTTTTTTAGAAAGTTTAAAACCAAAAGATCCAAGTATTCTTAATTTATTTGAAAAAAAAAAATACATATAAATTTATATATTTTTAATAGATAATTATGAATATGGATAATTTGTTTTTGATAATATTATGAATATTATAATAATAATTATACTTGTATAGATTTTTTCAGGTATAATTATTGATAAATTTAGTTAATTAAGAGATAAAGAATAAGAAAAGAAAATCGATATATAAGAATTGTGTTTTATTTGTGGATATTCGAGAGAAATGTTCGATAGAAATAGTGAAGAAGGGTTTATTAATCATATTAAGAGTGAACATTATTTATGGAATTATATTTTTTATTTGGCATATTTAAAAGATAAGGAATTAACTGAATATTCAGGTATTGAAAGCTATATTTATGAAAAACTAAAAAATAATGATCTTTCGTGGTTTCCTGTATAAAGGGCATCTGTTTTGATTGATTAAGAAAAATAAATTTAAAATGAAAATTAAAAATATAAAGATTTATAGAATGAAGTATTTTTTTATTATTATTATTGTTTTATTTTATTTTTAATATAATATAATATAATATAATAGATTACCGATTTAAAAAGTTAATCTTTTGAGATCTTTAAAAATTGTAAAATATTATAAGATTAAGTAAATTTCTTTAATAAAAATAAAAAAATTAAATGAATTTTTGATATTAATATTTGTTTAATATTTACTATTCATTTATGTATATAGAGTTTTTAATTTAATTTTCTTCTCTAAGTTTATTTTTTTTGTTTAATTAAAAGTATTAAATTAAATATAATATATAAAATAAAAAAAAAATATATAAAATTATATATTAAAAATAATAGATTTGTTTTCATTTTTAAAAGGCATATATATTTATATATTTGTTTTTATGCAAATAAATTTTTTTAATTATTTTTATTTAAAAAAGAAATTATTATAAATTCTTATTATAATTATTAAAATAATATAAATATTATATATCTATATATTTATAAATTAATACTTTTTATTTTTTTAATATAAAATAAAAAATATAAAATTAATATAATAATTTTATAAAATATATATATATTTAAATCTTTATAAATTAATATAAAATTTTATTTTATCTTAATTTTAATATTTATTTTATAAAATATGATAAAAATAAAACATAATATAAAATAATATTATATAAATCGTAATTTATTAATTAAAAAGATAAGAAAGGATAAATATACATATATAGAAATATTATTTATTTAAAATATATAAAAATAAATTTATTAAATGAATATAAAATTAAATTTTATTTATTATTTATATTAATTATTTCTATAAATATTGAATTTTATTAATGTATATTTATATTTAAATTTTTCGTTTATTAAATATATATATTATAAATTAAAATTCTTTGGAGATCAAGCAGCATTGTACAGGGCTATCACAGCATACTGAACAGCCACAAGATAGATAAATGTTTTTATGCTCAAAATTTTGAATTTTTTATTTTCCTCGGTTATTATTAATAAAAATTATTTAAAAAAAAAAATATATTAATGATTTAAATAAATAAATAATTTTAATTTAAAATAATTATAAAATTCTATATTATATACAAATGTAATCATTTTTTATATAAAAAAATAATTAATAAAAAAAATATTTTAAATAAAATTTATTTAAATAATTAACAAATAAATTTAATGATTAATCTTTGTTTTCTATTTTTTATTTAATAATTATAAAATATATTGAAAATTATATCCAAATATAAAATTAATGATAATTTATTTACATAAATATAATAAAAAAGATTTTATACAATTTTTATTAAAAAAAATCATATATTAGTTTAAGAAAATAAAAATCAAGCATTTTATTTAAAAAATGTAATAAAATAAAGAAGTAAACGAATTAGTTTTTACACGTCTTAAATAAGAAAGAAAATAATGGAGATAAGACCATCCACATGTAATTAACTAAATATTTTTTTTATAAACATTGGATATAAAACATTAATATGAAATAAAATAATATAATGTAATAAATTAAACAAAATAAAACAAAAAAAGCTTTTTGTAGCAAAACCGACTACAAAGGAAGACGGATCAATTAATATGTTAAAATGGTACTGTGAAATCCCTGGACCAGAAGGAGTATAATAATATTATGATTTCAATATAAAAAAAAATATATATATAATATTTATTTTTTAATTCATAAAAAACAAAAAAAAACAAAAAAAAAATATTTTTTATTTATATCTAAAAATAAAGTCTCCTTGGGAAAATGGTGTTTATGTTTTATATATTGATTTTTCATAATCATATCCTATTAAACCTCCTAAATGTAAAAATTATTGTTTTTAAATAATATTTTTTAATTTTTTATAGGTTAATTTAAACCTGTTTTGCCTCATCCTAATGTATATCCTTCAGGTAGAAATAATTAATATTATATATATTTATATATATATATCATTAAAAATAAGGAACTGTTTGTTTGTCTATTTTAAATGATGAAGAAGATTGGAAATCTGCAATTACAATAAAACAAATACTTATTGGAATTCAAAAATTATTAAAAGATGAACCGAATATTGATAGTCCAGCTTAATATGAGCCTTGTAATTTATATAGGTAAATAATTAATTTTTATGTTTATTTGTTATTGTTTTATTTAAATAAAATAACAAAAAAATAGAACTGATAGAGAAAAATATTATTAAAAGTTAGAGAATTTGCAGAAGGTTGTAAAAAAAGAATGAAAATAAAAACTTCAATATACTAATAATATTAATTGGGAAAAAAATTAACTATTTTTTTAATTTTTTATATGCATTAATATATATATATATATATATATAGTCATTAAAATTTAAATATTAACTTTATAATTTAAATATACTTTCTTTTTTTTTTCTTTATTAATTCTAAAAAATAATTATATATAACAAACTAGCTTTTTTTTAATTGTATATTAAAAATATTAAATCTTTTTTTGAAAATAAAAATAATTAAATAAAATATATATTTATATTTACAAAAACCTTAAATTAACAAATATTCATATATAAATATATATAATATTCATATACATATATATATATATATAATTACGAAATAAGTTATTATTTGAATATAAACTAAATAATAAATTACATATATATAAGGAAAAAGTTTCTATATATTGGGTATAAAATGATTTTTAATGTTACTTAGATTAATTCGAGGTAAGAATTAAACATTAAATAACATAAAAAACACTACAATTAAATATAAAATAACTCTTATGGGAATAGGAAATAATAATAAAATAAAAATAAAAAAGAATTAATATTATCTAAAAAATTTAAGAATAATTTAAAATGGTATTATATAATAATTAAAGTATATATGAATCATAAAAACATAGAAAAAATAAAGTTTTTAAAGTATATATATATATATAGATATAAATATATATATATTTATATAATATATTGTAATTATTATTATTTATTATATTTATAATTTAAATATAAATATCATATATATTTAAATATATATATATATATTTTTTAATATGTTGTATTTATATATTCAATTTCTCTTTTAAAGTTAGTCATTTTAAGTACTAAAATTTTTCGTAAATGTATTTTAATTTTCATTTTTAAATTCAATTTTTTATAATTTTTAAATACTAGAAAATTATTTATTTTTTTTAATTAACTCTTTTTCTGTATTTTTTTCTTCGAAAAAAGGATGTTCTTAAATATTGAAAATATTTATTCTTTTTTATGGATCTTTTTCAAGCATTTTTTTCAAAAGATCTTTTGTGTTTTCTTATAAATCTTTTCTATTATCTAAATTTAATTCACAAATTTTATTTTTTTTCAAAACTTCGTTAAATTTCTTACCCTAAAAAAGATTTTCACCTGTCAAAAGGATAAAGAAAATAGCTCCGAGAGAAAATACATCGCATATAACCCCATATCCTTTTTTTTTATCATTTAAATTAGCAATTTCGGGTGCCACAAAGCCTGGTGTACCACATTTCGGAAATATATAAGGAATTTAATTTGAATAAGCTGCCAATCCAAAATCAACAATTTTCAAAGAAAAAGTTTTCGAACGTTTAATTAATAAAATGTTATCAGGTTTTAAATCTCTATGCATGATGTTTTTTTTAGAACAATATTAAATAGCTAAAATAAGCATTTTCATAATTTATATAATTTAATGATTAGTATATAGATTTTCACGGTTATATAAATCTTCTTATAAAGAAGGACCTTCAATTAATTCCATTACTAAATAATATGTATAATCTCCTTCGAAAACTTCATGCAGTTTAACTATATTGGGATGATCATTTACATTTTGCATTATTTTCAATTCATTCATAAAAGAATTCTAAATAAATAAATATAAAAAAAGAATATAATTATATATAAATATATATATATATATATATATATATATAATATATATATATATATATATATTACTATTCCGTTCTCTGATTATTTAAGTTTCTATTTATCAAAACATTTTACTGCGAATTTTTAGAAATTCTATTTATTAGTTGCTAAATATACTTTAGCGTAATTTCCTTAACCTATTTATTATATTATATCATATTCGTCTTAAAATTTAGACTAAAATATTATATTTCTTATATTTTCTTTTAACTTTAAACATTATTGGGGTTATTCTGTTATATAAGATAAAATATTTTCACCTTCTTTTATTTAAAATCCTATAATTTTATAATGTATAGTTTTTTTATCATATATCCATGTTATTTTTTAGTTTATTTATTTTAGGTTTATTATTTTATCTGGAGTATCTTTGCATTATTAGTCTGATATTGTAAGTATATAATCTTCAAGTAAATTTGCGAAGAATTTTTAGTTATTACTATATAGAATTAATTCTTATAAAGTATTTATATTTTTATTAATAATTTCAATATTTTTTAAACATAATTTAGGTGGAATTTTTCTTTTTTTAAAAAATATAATTATACTTTTATATAAATATATTATATATTAATAATTATATATAAGTTATTATCAAACTTAAATATTTGTTTTTTTATCTATATATATATATATAATAAATTATTATTTTATTTATTATTTTTTTTTGTTTTTTTTTTTCTTATAATTTCTTTTTGTTTACCTAAAATTATATATACAAGAATTTTATTTGGAGTTTTCTATTTTAGTTTAGATTTAATTTTTTAATAATTTTGTATATAAATTCTTATTTTGATTATTTCAATTATTTTCATATTAAATATTATTATTTTTCATTTATTTTTTTTAAATAATAATAGGTGAAAAGTTTTTAGGGGATGTAAAATTACTTCTAATCAATAATTTTTATTTCTATTATAAATTTTATTATATTGTTATTTATGTATTTGATTTCTTCTTTTTATAAAGCTCTTTTAAATATTAGTTATTAGTAAAAATTCTGCTTTTTTTTGCGCTTTTTAAAGGAATTAATTAAGGACTTTAATATCTTAAATTTGATTATTGTTCATTTAAAGTATTTCTTTATTTTTTTCTTATAAAATATATTTTTTTTATTTTTACATATGAGTATTTTATTAAATATAGTTGTAATTGTGTTAAATAAGATTATTCATTTTTGATTTTTTTAATTTAAAAAGAGTTGTTAAATTAATATATATTTATAAATATTAACATATATATATATATATATATTTATTTTTTTATAACAATAAAATTATTTATATATTATTATTTTTTTCTATTTTTAATTTAAATATATTTATATAAAAACATATATATTTATATATATAATATTATTATTTTTTACTTTAGAGGAATGTAAAGTTAAAATACATTTTCTAATATAATTTTACAATGTTTTTTCAAAAAATTATGGATAACTAAATCTTCAAATAACTTTATAATGTATTTTTTTGCTATTTTTGGTATTATTTTCATCATTATTGGTATTATTATAAATTATTTTAATGCATAAATAATTGAATAGTATTTATAAGATTATGACCATTTATAATAGTGTTAATAAAAGATTGAATGTATTATTCCTTTTAAAATATACAAAAAAATTAAGGCTCCTATATTTATATTCTATTAATTAGAAAATATATTATAAAATCATCGAAAAATCATTTAATCAAAGTCTATTTAGTAATTATAAGGAAATAATATTTCTATATAGGAAGCCGAAAAATAATGCTCGCCTATTATAAGGAATAAAGACGGGGGATATATTTATTAGATTTTTTAAAAAGATTAAAAATTAGATGAAGATTAAATAGCTTTTCCATGCGGTTTATTGGCTAAAAGTATGTTTAATGATGAATTTAAATTGTTTAAACTAGAATAAAATTCAATAAAGAAAGAAGTTTAAATTTAAGAGAATGATATTACATGGCCTGAGGAAATAGGAACGAAATTTAAAATGGGAAATGAGCAAAATAAGTACTGGATAGATCCTGAAAATGAACATTTTATAGTCTGGATGTAGATTTCAGGCCTTCCTAAGTTCAAGAAAATTTGGGGTAGGATTGAAAATGATTTAGATGAAGGCAATTATGAACTAAAAGTGCAAAATAAATACAATATAAAATAATATAAAGGCCATAAAAGCTTACTTTTTACAAATTCAAGTATTTTAGGAGGCAAAAATGAATTTCTGGCTTACGGTTATGTTGTTATAGGAACAATATTGAATTTTATATCACTTATTTTCTATATAAAAGGAAAAAGAAATGGATAAGAATTTATAAATATTAAAAATATGGAAGAAGATGAAGATTTATTAGAAGAAGATTAATATTGAAATTTTGTTTTTTTTGTTTTTGTTAATATATAAAATGTATGATTTTTGTTTTTTGTTTTTTTTGTTTTTTTTGTATTTTTTTTGTATTTTTTTTTTTTTTTTTTTGTAATTTTTATTTATTTTGTTTTATTTAGGTTTTATTTTCTTTTCTTTAGTTCGTTTATTTTTTACGGTTATTTTTTGTAAAAACTATTAT